>NW_004567105.1:21963910-22048985 GCF_000260355.1 Condylura cristata
GGTCTGCCCCGCCATGTGGTCACCTCCGGGGCAGGCAGGAATCGAACTCATGCAGAGGTGGCTTTAGATTCTCGATGCTGTGCTTTAGCCCGCTGCGCCACCAGGGAGGGCCCTATCACTTGTGTTTTAAAAAACTCTAGTTTGTGTTTCAAGCATAAATTGATTTAGGGATGGGAAGTATAAACAAGTAGGACTGAGAAGGAAGGTCTATCAGAAATGCTGATGCTTAGCCAGTGTGACTGCAATGTAGATAAAAGGAGTACATAGATTTGAGGTATACTTGGGGTTAGAACCTATACAACTGCAGGTTGATGGGCTGTTGCAAGGGAATATGGATGAATATGAGGTTCTCTGTAAAGCCAGGACGTTTGTAAATTATACTCTTTGTCTGAAAATACATACTTAGCACAAGGTCTTGCATATATGAAATGCTATATGTAAATTGTATGTTTCCTGATAATTTATATGTCATGTGGAGATAATTAGAAGGGTGGACATAATTGTAGACTAATGCTTCTGAATATGAATGTCTTATAAGGAAGTTATATAGGCTTATCCCTTGAAGCATTTTTCGAGATTAATGTAAGCTATCACTGCAGTTATTATATTGATTTCACATCATTCTTTTTTTCTTTTAACAATTTATTTTGTTATTCATACAGAATTGGAGTTTAAGCCAGAGGTGCAGGGGTGGTGAGAGGAATCAGCAGAGACAGAGTGGGGAGCGGGCCAGGCAAATTGATGAAGTACACTGCTGAGGGGAGCAGCGGGCAGGTCAGGAGAGGTCTGCTGCACCAAGGATCGAATCCACACTGAAGCTGCTGCAGCTAGCTTACAGTGCTGTGTCCTAACCCATTGTACCACCAGGGAGGGCCCCATTCTATCAGTTTTTAGATAATTTAATAACAATTCTATAATGATCAAAATTCCCACTCTTTAATTGCTACCTGATGGAACCATAGAATTACAACATTGTAAAATCCATAGTGATTTTAGTAGTAATTACTAGACTCTTAAAACTATATTCAATATTTTCTGACAAATACTCATTTCATCTTTCTTTGTGAGTCACTGGGACTAGAAAATCTTTCTGTTAATTGCAAGGACAAATCAACAAATATTGATCATTGTTTCTTTTTGTCTCTTATTTTTGCTTCATTCATCTCCATCATAGCATTTATGATTAAAAAAAAAAAGAATATATGGTGTAGCAGTCAAGTTCTTCTAGATTAATGAGATGCCAGAAAAACATTTAAATGGGTAACTAGAGGTTTTTCAAACCATTGCAAGAGCTGAGGATGTGGTGGTCCAGAAAGGCACTTGCAGGAAAAGAGAATGAAGGTAGAACGGGGAAACCATTACCTGTGACTCCGGCTGCCCGTAGTACCTGTGTGAGTCATTTTCAGGAGGACTTCAGAAAGCCTTGGAAATCTTTTCCTAACAATCTTAAAGACATGAAGCACTAGGGAAAAGATACATTGGCTGCTGAAAATGCCCTGCTGAAAATGCCACACAATGGTCCCTCCCCTTCAATTTTTGGGAGACCTTTGAAGTGTAGAAACAGGACTGAGAATCAGCAAATACTCTCTGTCACAGGTGTATTGGCGTTATTTTTTTTTCTTGAGCTCATTATCCAAGTAAAAGGTTTTTATCATCTGCATCTGATATTGAAGTCAATTTAAAGGTGAATGTCTTCTCTTTCCTTCTCCAGTGTCTCTTAAGGCAATTTAATGTAAACTTAAGGGAAGAATTGGGGAATCTCTAATCAGGACCAGTGAGCAGATTTTGACTAGGATGACAAAGTTAATTTAGTCACTGGCTTGTGATACTTTGGTGTGTATTTATGGGGAACAAACAATGGAATGTCAAACCAAAGTTATTAATGTATTTGATCAGTCATTTCAGAAAAAACAACACGTGGTTTAATTACAGTGTAAATAATCGATGGTAGGTTAGTTGTTTTCAGTTGCCCATTTATATTGAGCAATTAAATGTGTTAAAATTCTATGAGGCTTTGGGAACACGGAAATGATCTTTATCAAGCACACATTCTGTATGTCTTAGGTGGCTGAAATTCTTGAGTAGTTGTGATTTACAAGGAGATATCTGAAGAGTCTGAGTCAGATATGGGTCTATCTCACATGACTATGATTGATTGCTCAGTTTTTTGCTTTGCTCTAATTTCCTTACTGATTTACTGATTGAAATAGGAATAAGAGATCTTAGAGAACCCACAGATTTTTCTTTACTCCGTCGTATAGTGTTGACCACAATTTATTCTTGTTAATTAGAGTTTACTGTCCCAGATAGTAAAGCATACTCTTTACCACTTGCTTGAATAGCATAGAATTGCAAAATATCTGGGTGAGATTTTAACTTTTAACACCGAGTAAACAGCAGTGCCCCTACGACTCCCAGGAATTGGTTGTGTGAGACATTTCTCCACTTTGCTTCAGTGAATCACCTCAGAAGCCTGAAAGCAGCCTTTGGGATTATTTTCTATATTTTGCTCTACAAGTCCAAAAATACAAAAGATAAGGCCAGTGTCTACTGAGGTCATGACCAGTTAGAAAAACAAGTCGCGACTGTGCATGCTGAATGTTTACTGATTACTTTATTTGCCACTCCTGTCATTATCTTTATTATTGTATTAAGGATTATTGTGGGTGATAACCTGATAATTTTTATTTTTTTAGATTATAGAATATTCAGGTGGGGATATGAGTAAATATGGGGAATATTTAATATTATCTAGTGATGGATTTTATGACCAATAGGATTTTGTGTTGCCTTTTTTAAGGCAGTAGATGAGTAAACTTTCATTTGTATAAAAGATAATTTTGAAGGAAAACCATTAAAAAATTGTTATAGTATTGTGTTCTAAGTATGGATAAATTCACTATGCAGGTAATCTATTTTCTCTCATTTCCATTTTTATTTTCTGCTCTGCTATACCAATATTGTTCCTGACAGTGCTCCTCAGCTGTAGATCCTTACCTGGGAACAGCATTTAGGTCCAGTTTCTAGTTTTTTCCCCCCTCATTTCTCAAAACGGTCTCATTATTTCCCCATCAGAGGTATCAGTTCCAGCTGACTAGATCCTCTCCTTAGAGATCTGGGGCTTCATCTTTGAGAAACACTGCTTCTAAGTTCCTCAGGTATCAGGTGACTGTTGCAAAGAAGAGGCATTTTAACCCCTGTGGGTATGCAAGCTTCCTTCAAATTAGATAAGAGCAGAATGCTTGATAGCCTTGGGGCAGTGGGTTTACATCTGAAGTATAACCAGGAATCCTTGGGGGCTGTTGACTGATGTGCTTTGTACCCCATGAACTGATCAGTGGAACACCTTGTTAATGAGACTGGAGCCTTCAGTGGGGATCTGGAATATAACAGTAAACTCACTCTCCCTAAAGCCCAAAATCCAGCTCTCCGTATGACCTACCTATCCTTTTCTCAATCAATAAAAAGGCCAAGACCTTGCTCTCAGAGGCATCCTGCATTCTATAGCCTGCTCCATGACTCTTGTTTCTTTTATCACTGTGGTGTTGCTCACACAACTTGATACTTTTCCTTGGGAAGAGATAGTAGATCATGATAAAAGTCAATCATAAGTCTTTACTTTGAGATGAGTTCAATGGGCAGGTGGTTCTTTCTCTGTTCTCCAAAAACAACATTATAATAGCAAGGAATCATCGATTGCTGCATGCCTAATGGGTATCGTTTGTGTGTGTATCAAAGCTCATGCAGATATTAAAGTCAATTGTCAACAGTCAAAAATTTCAATCCCACCCATGCCCCATAAAATTAAGGGGGAAATATCTTTCACTTTATGATAAGTGTTAGGAAAACTTTCATGCTATTATAAACTATTTAACCAAGAGACTGTCAGAAGAATCCAGTACTCCTTGGGCAGAATGCCAGAATTTAGTCATGCTCCCCCTTTCTCTATTTCCTGAGAGACACTTCTTTTAAACTACTCCAGGTCTGGCTCCCCAATACCTGAAAACCCTATTCATAAGTCCAGGGCCTAGTCTTATTCTAAGTCTTTCCCTTCATTAGTAAAGTCTTGGATATGATAATGGTATCTGAGAAAATAGTACAGGTCTATGTCTTACTGTTTAAAACAAGCCATGCATGGAGAGGATAGGGGAGATATGAGCGGAACTGCTGTGGATGAGACAGAGGAATGTCGCTTTGCTCACAGATCTGGGTTAGACTTTGGTATTCCAGTATTGATGATGTGTGGTTGTTAGTAATCCACAAACATTAGTTATGTGTGTATTCACATTGACAAATGATTATTCAAGTCAGCATAATCCTGATTCATATTAAACATACTATATTCCTTATAGTGTTCTTTGCCTACAGATACCAGAGTGTTATTGGTATAACACTCCTCCTTCCAATTTCAAAACCAAACCTTGGCAGCTATGGCTCATTGAGAAAGAGTGCTAATTGCTGTGCATTTCCCAAGCATCTGTCCTGTGAGTACCTTATTTTGAAACAAGCCTTTTTGGAAACATAAATACAAAAAAATAAACAAACAAAATATAATGTATATAATTACCATAAAGTTAGACAAAAACAAATTGATGTGAGTACATGCGATAATGCAAGAATGTATTATTCTCTTGTCCATAGCAACCAGTTCTGAGAGAGTAAAGAATGAGGAGAGAGGGATGTCCTCTAAGTCACATATTCACTGCATTATCCTTACTTTTCATCTTATTGTGGACCAGGGAAGACTTCCTCTTAGACTGAGAAAAGTATGATTGGTCCCTAGCATTACAGTTAAGTAAGTATGTAATAACATGGTAAATGTTAAAATCTTTCCCAAATATTAATTTATGCTTTTCTGACAATAATTTTTTTTAAAGATTTATTTATTTGTGCATACAGAACTGGGGTACAGGCCAGAGGCTCAGGGGCTGCGAGAGGCTTCACCAGAGACAGAGTGGGGAGCAGAACAGGCAGATCGATGAAGTACACTGCTGAGGGGAGCAGCGGGCGGGTCAGGAGAGGTCTGCCACGCCATGTGGTCACCTCCGGGGCAGGCGGGGATCGAACCCATGCTGAAGTGGCGTTAGCTTCTTAGTGCTGTGCTTTAACCCGCTGCGCCACCAGGGAGGGCCCTGACAATAATTTTTAACACGGTGATTAAAAGCACTAGGAAACTTATCTAAATTACAGTTTTCAATCTTTAGAAACTCCAATTTAATAAGTCTAGGAGAGACTCAATGATCAGCATTATTGTAAACCAGCATCATGGGCACTATGGATGCAAAAGATCTGTAGCATTTACTTTGAAAATGGTTGTTCCACAGAGAAAAGACATGACATAAATTCTATCTAGTAAGTGAGAAAAGAAAACAGTTTAGTGAGGGCCTCCTTGGAGGCACAAGTGGTTAAAGTGCAGCACTACTGAGTTAGCTGAAGCCACTGCAGCACCTAGTTCAATCCCCAGCAGGGGAGGTGACCCACATGGTGCAGCATACCTCTCCTGTCCTCTCCCACTGCTCTCCTCAGCAGTGTACTCCACTTATCTGCCTGTTCATCTCTGGTGAGTCCTCTCACACACCCCCCGCCCCGACTCCCGCACCTCTGGCCTATACACGAGTTCTGTGCACATAAGTAAATAATCTCTAAAAAAAAAGTCTAGTGAATATATATCACATTCTGGCTCAGACACTCAAGTTATTTTATCAAATGTTCTGCACTCCAGTATACTGTGAAACAACTCAAACTAAAGAATCTGACTTTCTTAGATCCACATGCATTTGGTTTATTATCTTGCTCTGCCAAGATATTTTTCAGCCTTTCTCAACCCCAAGTAGTTATACATTCAATAAACTAAAATTTCTATATGAAAGAAAAGTATGGAAGGCTGGCTGTAAAGGATTTTCGCTTTGCTGCTAGTGCAGAGGAGACCAAAGCACATTTGACCAACAATAAATTAGACAATTATCACATATTGCCTGTATTTTGCTGTTATTGATTTGTTTTCTTACTGTCTCTTCAAAATGATAAAAGGGAGTTAATAAGAATGAAAACACACACATTATCAACTAAATAATTATCTTGACTCTTGAATACATCTGCTGGCATTGACACCATGATCATTAAAGTAATACTCACACCACTTACATTCTCATTGTAACTTGGTATAGGCTTGAAATATTTTTCTAATTATGAAAATAACTCATATAACTCATAAAAATTTGGAAAATGCTGAATATTTAGTAAAGTAAAATCGTTCATCATCCAAGCAATATAAACTGGAAATTTTTTTCACAATCTTGTTCTAAACAGCCATAAAATCTTTACACCAAACCCTTACTCTTTTGTTTCCTAAGCAAAATCCTGAAATAACTAACCATAGCTAGAGCGATCTCATAGGAAAGACTAGTAAGAATAAACATGGCATAATGGAGTGTGGGAAATAATAATTGCAGAGATCTTTACTTGAGGTTTTCTTCTTGCCTGAAATCATTCTCTTCCCCACAGGACACTGGCATAAGTGCCTGTTTGCATTTAGTGGTCAACATGGTTAATCTCTGAGATAATAAATAGCTAAAGGCAAGTAAAATTTAATAGTTTATACAAAAAAGTATAATTTATCTAAAAATTCAAGCCATACAGCACTTAATATTTAAGATTTTGACACTCAAGACATTGTGCCAGTTTTTTATTGTTATTAGTTTGTTTTCTTATTGTCTCTTTAACATGATCCTATGGATTTACATCTTCTGGCATAGGTCCTCAATCCTTAATGGACTATTAAGATCTTTTAAAAATTTTCCACTTCTACAGCTTTACAGTATAAAACGTCAAGGGAATAACTTTCAAATTCTGCATTTACATCTAAAGAGATGGGAAGTGATACCTCTAAGCCATATAGAGTATTGCAAACCACTGTTTACAATGCCATCAAAAATAATTCAATAAAAGTTAACGTTTTCTACTTCTAGAACTTGACTAACAAAATTTCAAGGTCTTCGATTTTAAATACTGCAGTTTTTAAAAATAAAAATAACAGGTAAATCCACAATGCATGAACAAGTTTGGAAACCACTGAAGTACTACTAAATATTTGTCTCATTAAGAAACTAATTCCCCTTAAAACTTTCTTTTTTTCAAAATATTTGAACTTTCTTCTAGAATCTTTTCTCCCATATGACAGTTTCTGAATTGACTCAAATGTATATATTTCTGGTCTTGGAAAGGCTCCATTTTGGAGAAAGATATGGTAGTATTATTTAGAATTGTTTAAAATAAGTCATCACTAATTAGTTATGTTTGTTATTTCTCCAATTTCCATACAACTCATGTTTTTGTTCCAGATAATTCAGAAAAAGTATATTTACCTAAATGATACACTACCATTACATTGAAAACTGATCATTATATTGTAATTTTTGCTATCTTAAATGTGTATTAGACTTTGATAGTTTTGGTTAAAAGGCAACTTATTAATCATTTAACTATAGTGAACAATTTCTGGAGTCTTAAAAGTGAAGGAATAGTGGCATTTCCTTTTGAATCTTAAGGATGCCAATAGATTAAACTATAGATGTCAAGCATTCTATTCATCCCCTTGTATTGCTGTGCCTTTAGAAGATGTGAAAGGGGCCAGAGAAGGGAGTTTTTTCAGGAATGTATGATTTAAATGGAAGATGGATAATAACGAGTTAAAGAGTTATGTATTTCTGAGAAGCAATCCTAGGTTTTGTGCTTTTGAATTCAGTTATTGTGTGTTTGAAATTAAATATTGTACATAGCCTCTACAAACTATTTTTAAACAACTCTTTACAGCATTATATTTTATATGTTTTGATTTAGAAGACACTTTTTAAAAAATTTGTGATAGTAATTTCACATTTCTTGTGAAGTATTTATATAATTTTCTTTCTTGAACTAATCACTTATTCTGCAAATCTGTGGCCTGGTTAATGACCTTTCATCATTGCAGATGACTTTACCAACAAGTCATCTGCATACTGATTTGAACAAAACATCATTTAACACCAGCCTTGCCCTTGTTGAATGAAATTCCTTTCACATCATAAAGCATGGACTCTTAATAATGAAGAAACACCTCAGCTTCAAAGTAAGGTATCAAATAGATGAGTGAGTTTTACAATTAGTTGCTAGTGAAGAAGTAAGTGTCATTGGAAATGGCTTCAATTTATTGTCAACCATAGCTACTACTATGCTAATTTCTTCATGTTCTCTTTCACATGTGATTTGAGTCAGAATTATGTCATCTTTGTTATGAATCTAAAGAGAAAATAGTCTCAGAAATATTTATTTTGCTCTTGGTGGTGGTTTCCAGATTTGTGAGTTATTTCTCTAACAGCTGTTGATTAGGTGAGTATAATTTTATATGGTTTCAAAGTTAAAAAAAGTTCTTGATATATCACACATGGAACACATCTATCAACTGTCTATCTATTTATCTATCATCCATCTATTTTTCTGTCTATCATAAAGCAAGCATAAACATGTTCCTTTCAATTTATGTTTTAAATGAAATTTTTATTTTTGATTATTGTCTGTTATGCATTGTTAAAGCTAACATGGAGAAGGAAATTCTGAGCCCAAAATTATAATACCCATGTCCAGTCATTGAAGACAAAGAGAAAAAAAAATAACAAAATGGAAAAAAAAAAAAGCTTATGCTATTTGCCAGATCCTGAGAAATGCATCCCATAAAAATTTTTTTCCTGTATGAATCTGATTATTTTCTAAGATCAAACATGCAAAGAGCCTACTCATATTTCCAAGCTGGAAGAAGAAAAATTCTCAATTTTAAGAATGTTTTAGAAAAACTTTTAAAAAATGTTTTACCAATGAATTAACAAATAATTATATTATTATGATATCAAGTTACATAGAATTAGCATGATGGATTTCTGGTCACATAAACTATTTTACAAATTGTTTCCAGGTTATAAAAATACTGTGAGAAAGCAGAACAGATTTACACAAGGCATCGCATAAAGTATTTCTCTAGGCAGGAAGATTATTTTATTTCATTGGTCTGCTTTCATCGAAGAAAGAGGCTTAAAGGACTGGGACACTCCCTGGGACAGAGTGAATGCCCAAAAATTGAGAATTGAGTTAATGATTAAGAGAAGTGTTCTCAAAATTGAACGCATAGCCAATCTTGTAAGGAGTTTGTTAGAATCTAGATTCTGACTCCACAGTTCTCTAATGAGTTTGAGACTCTACATTTCTAAACAAGTTCCTCAGACAATGGTCACATCACTCAGGTCAGAGTGAACCTGGCCTGGCTGATTGGAGCAGTGGATGCTATACTGACTGTGTAGCCAAGTGTCTTTGGAAAGGTTTTATAAACCAAAAGAATGGCTTGAATTTGGGTCATTCAAGAGCACCTTTGACATGTGTATACTTTATAAACCGCCAGTGATTCAGAGTCTCAGTCAGGGTGTGTGAACCACAGTGCAGATGATGAGGTTTCTGTATGAGGGAGCATGTAGGCACAGATGTGTCTCGGGTCACGGGGCAGAGGGGGTGGTGGTTGGCTGGGATCTTGGGTTGGAAGCTTTTTAATGATACAGAGAGAAGCAGAGATTTATTCTGAGCACATGCCCATCCTGCTCTTAGAATTTTTTCCCTCCCAGACAGAGAAGAACTGATTTGTGTGGCAAAATTATTTGACACAGTCACAGACTCACTATTCAAAACTGAACCTAACTCCGTTCTGTTTATACTGGTTTCTGAAAATCCCTAAGAAAATCATCCTTGAATTGTGCCTTAGATATTTCCTTACCCTGGAATATTTACTGCAAATACCCCATGGTAGATCTTTACTTCTTTCAAGTGCTTGACAAATATCATTCCCCCAATATTATTTCTTAACCAAGCAACTTAAATTGTTCTGCCAGCTCTTCTGATTCTATTTTCATCATTTGTTTTTCTGTAGCACATATCATTGTACTGTTTACTATATTACTTACTTATATTTACTATACTAATTATCTTTTTTCACCTCTTTCTTCATTATTACCAGAAAGTAGTGATGTTAGAAATCTTTGTTTTTTCTGCCAAACTGGCAGAAAAAAATTCCTTTCTAGGGCACATTTTTATTTATTTATTTATTTATTTTAAAGATTTATTTTTAATTATTTATGCATATAAGAACTGTGGTGTAGGCCAGAGTTGTGGGAGTGTGAGAGGATTCACCAGAGACAGAGTAGGGAGCAGAACAGTTTGATCTGCTGAAATACACTGCTGAGGGAGAAGCAGGCCAGATAGGAGAGGTTTGCTTTGTCATGTGGGTCAGCTCCTGGGCCAACAGTGGCTGGGGATAGCTTGATAAGGCTGAGTTTAAACCCCTGGGTCACCTGGGAGACCCTAGGGCACATTGTATAAATGACTGAGTGCATACCTTTTGTGACTTTCCCTGAAAAGAAGTTAACACCTTCAAATTTTCTACCTCTATTGTTCTTATATATATAGCCATTTACTTTCCTTACACCTTCTCTTTCTCTGTATCTACACACAGATATGTGTTTAAATTTCACTTGTTTCTGAGTTTATTGTTAGCACATACATTTCTTAAGGATAGTGGCACATATTCAGAGGTATGTACTAAGCAAATATAATACCTCCTAGCACAGTGCACATGGATAATAAAAATTTGTTGACTCTTTAAAAAAGGGGAAGGGGACAAATGTATTTTAGCTTCTCTGCATTACTATAATGAAATAAATAATTTCCATTTTATATTTCTCTGGATAGAAAAACATTGTTGTTAATAACTGACTTAGTGCTTTCTTATCCAAATTAGTAGGGCAAGCAAATCAGACATTTACTTCTAACATTTATGTTATGATCGTTTCACCAAGTGAAATTTAGAGTATGATTGTGTCCAGTTGGTTTTCTTGCCAAAATGCATCCAGGTATTTAGATCCTCTCTCCTCTGCCATCCCATTTCCTTGGCTCCAAAAAGATGCATACCCGGAGTTCTACTAATGAGAAATTGGCACTACAAAAAGCCTGGTTCAGCCCAACGCAAATCCCCAAAGCTGGCTAAAATGCTCTCACGGTGGGAGGCTGGTTTTCTACTTAAATATACTTGTGGTCTGTTGAGAGCTCACTGTTTCATAGTTGTTTACTTTTGATCCACAGGGTCCACATTTTTCCATTAGACAGCACTTCAGTAACACTGTAGCTATATAGGATGTCCAGACCATCATGGCATGCACGCGGCATCGATACCCAGCTTTGCTAAACAGACTTAAAGCTGGTGTCTGTGTCCTTCCTCACCCAGGTCATCCTGTCTTGTGGATTCATTTACAGAGTTTGTGAGGAGGGCTTACTCCAAAGACCCAAAGACAGTTATGCATATGTTGTTCCTCTTGATTTTGTCATATGCACAAGTAGGTATAGGAAAGAAAACAAGCCAGCAATTTTTTTAATTATTTTCAAAATTAAAATAATGGTTAAAAGTAATATAAATCATTTCAAGGTTGACAGCACAGGAGCTTAAGCTAGATCACTTTGGGTTTCTTGTTAAGCCTTTTGCCTAAGTGAAGTCATCAACTTATTAATTCACCAAATCTTGTACGCAGTGTTGTGTAAGGCATGTAGGGATAAAATTTCAACAGCCCTAATTATGTAAAATATGAAAAAAAAACCAAAGGATTCAAATATAATTAATGAATGTCTATTAAAGCACCTGCTTTGTGTTCAATATATAATACCTGCACATGCATACAGATTAGTTCATTTGACCTATTATTACTTATAAATACCTATAAAAATTTGGAAAGCCATAAACAGCTTGAGTTTAGAAAAATTTTAGAACATTAGGGAGAGAGTATACTCTAAAATCACATCCTATAGTATCATTTTGTTCCAAACAGAGAGTAAATAATGAAAAAAAAAGAGAGATAGGAAACTGTCAATTAAAAATGGATTGGGAATCTATGTTTTTTCAGAGGATTTTGTGCTGGTTGTAGTGGTAGAGGTAGGTTACAAAGATAAATTCTATCTTACCTTTAAAGAATAATCCTGGAGACTCCCTGGTGGCACAGGGGTTAAATATACAGCACTATCAAGTTGTCTACAGCACAAGTTGGGTGGGGCCAGGGAGCTAATCTATATGGTGCAGGGGACCTCTCCAGTCTCCCTAGAGCAGTGTATTTCATTAGATCTGTCTGTTCTGCTCTCCTATCTCTGGTGAATCCTCCTATCTCCACCCACCTTTGACCCACACTGTATGTCTTGTATGCAAAAAAAAAAAAAATCCTTAAAAAAATCCTATAAAAAGAGAACTTAATACATGTACCCATGCTCCAGTGTCTCAATGGACTCAAGTTAGCACTCTCACCCACAAGGCTATTGCGCTACTAAAATTGCCCTGCTAGATGCTTGGAAGCTTTTCTTAAGATTAATTCCATTTTGATATATTGCCAGGGTCTGTGCTGAAGGGTAGTTAAGACTAGGGTAGAGAAAAATCTGGTGGCCTGGAGACTAGCAGTTATTCAGTACCAAGTGAAAGTTGGTTTAGAAGAAGACCAGGTCCCTTCTGTGATCAGCTGGAGGAAACCATCACATGTCTTGTCCTAGATCTTTGGGACCCCAAGTCATAATCAACTTGGCTTTTAAATTTTAAATAAATAATAGATAAGGTCCCATTCACCCTACACTTAATCACCAGGGAGGTTTGCACAACCTCTCTCCCTTCTTTTTCTGGAATGTAATTTGGGAAAGCTGTGGTAGGGTTTTGTCTCACCATCTTTTGCTCACTCCATAGGGACACTCTCATTTCTTTCAAAACAGACATTGATGTTCTATTAAAAAATTGACTAAGTAACTAGTTCTTAGAAAACAAGAAGAGACTCGTCTTCTGGCATTTTCTTAATTAGTCAAATATTTTCACTACATTCTGAATGGTGATTGTGTTGATGGGGTGCTTTTCCCAGGGTACACTTTAATCTTAATATAGGGTCTTTAGAAATGTCATATTAAACCTTATGAGTTGGGATTTTGTGGAGTGAGTTTTTTTATTGTCACTATCATTTTGCACTGCCAATATTCAGGGGACTTATATCAAAGTGTCAAAGAGTCTGGAATGTGGGGAAGAGTACATGCAAAAATAACTTTACTGGATTCTAAGGACTTCTCAGCATTTCCATAGTCAATCTTACAGATGAGAAACTCACTTATGGGCTCTTCCTGGTGGCACAACTCTCCAAAGCCACTGCAGCATGAGTTCGATTCCTCACCAGGGAGCTGACCCACATGGCGTGGCAGACCTCTCCTGACCTGCCCACTGCTCCCCTCAGCAGTGTACTTCGTTGATTTGCTTGTTCTGCTCCCCACGCTATCCCTGGTGAATCCTCTTACGGCCCCTGCACCTCTGGCCTGTACCCCAGTTCTGTAAGCTTAAATAAATAAATCTAAAAAAGAAAAGAAAAGAAAAACTCACTTATAAGTTTGAGACTAGAATATCCCTCTATTTATATATAAACACAAATGATTTTTTTGGCATGGCTTTTTACTGTACATTGAGTTTTGTAGAATGTAACTATTGTATACATCAAGGGAAAATTGTACACTGTTCTGACTGGGAGTTTACCAAGAATATTTCATATAATGGGAAATAAATGAAATAATAACTCTAATGAGTATATTTAAGACAACATAACACACAGTATGAGTTTGCATTTGTGGTTATGAATCCACTGTTGTCCTAGACATGGACACAACCCTTTGACCACCTCATGGCATATAGCATAGAATTGTATCAGCATTGACATGAGGAAAACACAGTGCTTGGGCCTGTGTTAAGTCTCAGCACTAAAAAGCTATCTGTAGCCACTACAGCATGAGTTCGATCCCTGGCCAGGGAGGTGACCCACATATGGCAGCTGTCTTTCAGCTGCTGCTCCCCTCAGCAGTGTATTTCAGTAGATGCTCCTCTTTTCTGCTCCCCTCTACCTCTAGTGAATCCTCTCACCCCCTGCTCCTCTGGCCTGCACCTCAGCTCCTGTATGCATAATAAATAAATACTTAAACAAAAACCTGTGCTTAACAATAAATTATTTTATTTTACAAATGCCAAATTTGATTAGTAAATAAATTCTTTTAACTCTGTATAAACAAGTAGTTATTTTATTTGTGAATTTAGCTTTATTATAGAAATGTGGTATTTGAAAATTGTAAGAAAGAATTTCTATACATCCAAAAAATATGAAAACCAACATACAGTTTCAATCACAAATATTAAAATGAGTTGAAACTCTATATCCTGCTACATATAACTTCTCGTAGGGAATACATAACAATGAATATAGGGGATAATAAAGTATTGTAAAGCATATGTAGCATCATAAAGAAGGAACAAAGTTTTGAGAAGAACACAGAGGAGGGTAAAACAAACCTTACAACAATAAGTAAACTAGCAGGGATGAGGAGAGGACGAGCAAACAGCATGGAGAGATCACATAGAAGACCAAGCAGAGGAAGGAAACATCTAGGAAAAGGCAAATGTGCTGATTGCAGATGGGACTGTGATGGTCTCAGTAGATAAACACTTAAATTTTTATTGCAAAACGTTTTGATGAACATAAATCAGACAAAACAACATCTGCAACATCTCATGTATAGTAGAAATGAAGGAAGCAGGAAAAAGATTGAGAAGTTTCTGGAAGCAAGTTAGACCAATGCCAACAAGCAAAAAAGGGAAGTGAGCACGTGAAGAATTAGACTATTTCAAATAAATTATTTCATGTTTGACAGCATAAATAATGAAATGGTGTATCGAATATCAGTATGATTCAAATCCCACCTGAATCCCCACATCTCTTTTCTTCTATTTCTCATCTATAAAATAGAGGTCATGTTAGTAGTACCTACATGGCGAGGTTACCGTGAGAATGAAGTGAAGAGAACTATTCGGTGTAATTTTTTTTTTTAAGATTTATTTATCTATGCATACAGAACTGTGGTACAGGTTGAGGTGCAGGGGCAGTGAGAGGATTCACCAAGGACAGAGTGTGGAGCAGAACAGTCCGACTGACAAAGTACACTGCTGAGGGAAGCAGCAGGTGGGTCGGGAGAGGTCTGCCGCGCCATGTGGTCACCTCCATGGTGGGGACTGAACTCATGCTGAAGTCGCTTTAGCTTCTTAGTGCTCTGCTTTAACCCGCTGCACCATCAGGGTGGGCCCTATTCAGTGTATTTTTAGAAATCACTAGGATAGTGCCTAAAAGTTAGTGTTACTAAAATAACTACTAGGATTATTCTCTAATAATTGTTGTCATCCATCTAATCGCTGGTTCAAGAAGAATGTGCTGAAGTCAGGGTCTTTTATATTTTGTCTCCTTTCTCTTGCATGTCTCTAAGAATCCTTGTTGCCCCTCTCAATTACCATTAAATTTAAATGCCTCATTGAAGGAAAGCCTGTTTGACTGTCTGATCTCAGCCTCTTCTACCCTTCTGATGGCACATCTGCCTGCAAAGCTCTTATCACTTACAGGCTACCCTCATAATTTGTCTATTTCTGTCAATCTTCTATAATAGAATGAGGGCAAAAACTTTTTTGCTCACTGTCACATCCCTAATGTCTAGAACTTTGTCTAGAATAGCAGGGGGACTCAGGCAATAGTTGTAAACTGATGAATAAACACATTAATCTATTTCAGTTAATACCTGAACTTTTAGGCTGTCTACAGTGATTTTCAGATTTCCAATTTGTTCAGGATCAGACAGCCACGGTGCCAGGGCTTGCTGAAAGAATCTACAAATTACCTTCCTTGGTCCTGTACTGCTTTATGTTACTACCACGGCTCAGCACTCTCTTGGCCTCTTCATGCTGAACATTGCATTGCTTTTGCTTGAATTGAATTGCCTTACACGGCACTTTACATGTGCTATTTCATAAGATATGCATTACTTTTTGGCCACCTGGTTACCTAAAATATCTCAAGCTTTACACTTTTTCTTTTCTTTCTGCCAATAGTTTTCTAAGGCTTGGTGACCACACATTAACCCTCGTGGCTTAGGTGACACTGCCCTTACATATATTGGAGCATGCATTTGGTGTTTTCAGACTTACTTAATCTGTCCTAGCTTTATTATTTTTTTTAAGATTTATTTATTTATGCATACAGAATTGGGGTACAGGGCAGAGGTGCGGTGGCAGTGAGTGGATTCACCAGAGACATTGGAGAACAGAACAGGCCTACTGATGAAGAACACTGCTGAGGGGAGCAGCGGACCAGTCAGAAGAGGTCTGCTGTGCCATATGGCTCACCTCCCAAGGCAGGGATCGAACTCATGCGGAAGTGGCTTAAGCTTCTTAGTGCTGTGCTTTAATCCGCTGTGCCACCAGGAAGGGCCCTGGATTTATTTTTTATATCAACTCAGGAAAGCACCTTTTTTCTCACTTTGACATTTGATAATTTTGAGAGGGAAAACAATAGTCCCCATACTGAATTGCTTAGCTCTAGATCAACCACTTTGCTTTCAGTAATCTCTTTCAGCATCTCATTTCTCAAGGCAGAGGAGGATGATCAAAGACTTTGCTGGCTAACATGCTGGATTAGAATCAGTCTATCAAAGTCACTGCATCAGCTACTGCAGTCTCTAATAACAGTTACTAAATGTGCTCTTATGACCTGGGCCTACTTCTCCCACCCACACCTTGTATCTCTCTTTACTAATTAAATCTTAGAATCCTTTGGTTGTGGGCTCAACAGTAATTGATTCATGTCTTCCCTAATCTCCCATCAATATCAGTTAACCTCTTAGTTACTTTCATGTGGTATATCATCTTTTCCCTTTGTGGACTACACTAGTTGGCATATTTATGTATTTATTTAATTTTTTGTCTTCTTCAGGTATGAAGCAAAAGTCACCATGTGTTTCTTATCACTGTATCTGACTACCCATGATAGGTACTGAAAAAATATTAGCTTTCCTTATTTTCTCTACCACAGAACTATAACAATTTGTAAAGATATTTCAATTCACTTCCTAAGTTATAAATACAAGCTGCCAAAGCTGAGTTTATTTCCTGAGGTTTATAGACATTACTGGCACTCAAAACTGTAAACATACTGTAAAATTCTGGGAGCTCCATCCAGGCAAGAGGGCAAAGCCATCTTCTCTGGCTCTATCCTATATGTGGGGATCTGCTGCCTGAGTAAAGTTAATTCTTTTAGACTATGAAATAATAATAAGATTTGACAATGGGTACCCAGCTTTTGTATTTCTCCAGTGCGCTCATTAGTAAGGAAAATATACCAACTCCAGCACTGCCTTCTAGTATGAGGACCTATTGAGGTCAGGCCATCTCAGACCTAGAAGCGCTTCCGATCAAGAATAAGCACATTCATAATGTCAATGACTTGCTGCTTCTACCTATACAAACAAAATTCAAATTTTTGTTTACTGGAACTCTCATAGAATAAAATCTTTTGGATTGCCACCTGGGTTCAAATCCTCACTCTAAATATCTAATGAATTCTTTGTCTAACTATCACTGATTTCTTTTTTTTTTTCAGTAAAAATATGTGTTAAATGGGCCCTCCCTGGTGGTGCAGTGGGTTAAAGCATAGCACTAAGAAGCTAAAGCCACTTCAGAATAACTTCAATCCCTGTCCACCCGGAGGTGACCCACATGGTGTGGCAGAGCTCTCCTGACCTGCCCGCTGCTCCCCTCAGCAGTGTACTTCATCAATTGGCCTGTTCTGCTCCCCACTCTATCTCTGGTGAGTCCTCTCACCATCCCTGCACCTCTGGTCTGCATCCCAGTTCTGTATGCATAAAAAATAAATCTTGAAAAAAAAAACCACTATGTGTTAAATAATAGGGTGAATGGAATCTATAGATTATTCAAAATTAATGACCTTCATTAACATCAAGATTATTACTTCTGAGTGTTTCTATGATGTACTGACAAACATTTGCTTCTCTTTCATCTTATTCTTTAGAGGTGCTCATGATAGTTACTTCTAAAAAATCTCTTATAAACCAGCTTTAGAATTTTGTATTCTTTTCAGTAGCTTCTCTACATTTTAGAAATTAACCTGAAATTCTTACTTTTAATAAACCCTCTGTGTAAGCAAGTCTAACCTGAGTTGCCTTCCATTCTTTTTACAAAAGTTGTTTCTTTTTTTTTTTTCCCCACTGATTTTCAGACTGTTTACTAAGTGATTTTAAGGACAGGAACTGTTCTTTGCTCTTCATTGTTTTGCCAGGTATGTAAAAGGTGGATAAATTATTTTGTTGAAGAGAAGGTGAAGGATCCATAAATAAACAACACAAAAATAGAGTGAACTCAAAATCAATCCCAAATTAACAAAGAAGCAAATGAAATTAGCATTTCAGAAATCATATCCACATCTGGAAGGGAGCCTAATATTATTGTTATGGTCAGTTCCAGGCAAAAGTGTTTTTCTTTCTGTTGGGAAGAGCAAAAATTACATTTAAAATGTGAAGGTTTTTGTGATGCATATCAGTGCATGGACTGAGTATTAACTGAACTCTCTAGATCCCTGGTTAAGGTTAAAGATTCCATGTAACTGGAATTTTAATTGAATTAATGCTATAAAATTTGAAGTACAATTAGAGGTAGTTATATAAGCTACTTAGAAGAAGGCAAATATATTTAGGCAAACCTTAATGAGCCAAATTTAGTATCATCTACTTTTAAAACAGAACATGTGCTTAAATATTATTAATGCCTTTTTTTTAAAAAAAGCATATTTATCTACTGTTATATTTTTAGTTTCAATTTTTTTGTTAAAGGGGTTTTGTTTTTGTTTTCTCAGAGCAAACATAGAACATTCTGATAATCACTGCAGATTAGCTAATCTTTATTGATTTTTTTAAATGTGAAAGTAGCAACCCTAATGCCCAGATTTGCCTTTCCTTTGATCTTGTAAAGGAAATGTGTTACAGTTTAGAGTTATCGAGTGTCACAGTGTCCTCAAACATCGCAATTTTAAGTGAGACAGAAGACACAGGGAAGGACCTGACTGTTACATTCTTCTTCTCCTTTCCTCTTTATAACAGGAAACAACGGAAAAGTTGCTGCATCCTGTTCTTCTGGACTTCATTTTTAAAAACAGGAAAGTTGCAAATGATTAATATTGAGCAGTCTTTTTGTGGATCATTCTGAATTTAGATCCTGGAAAGATGGGGATGGCAGGTGACACATACATGTTACTTCTTTACAGTACTCCACCCATGAATTTGAATCCAGAAGGCTTTCTATGGTTTCTAGGCAGACACACTTTCTTCCTAAAATTCTTGTGTTTATTCTAATATTCCTCCACATGTTCATGGACAGCTACTGAGAGTAGAAAATACTGATAAACAAACACTCATGGTTTGTAATTTTAAAGTTTTACAAAGTTTTTGAATTCCAATTCCTTGTGCATTGTATACAAATAGCTGCAAGAGTAATGTTATAGGAACACTTTAAGCTTGTAAATTTTACCATAAAGCTATAAGGTAACATTATCCCCACAGTTCAGATAATAAAAGTGAATTTTAAGGAAGTTAATAATTTATTGAAGGATTTGAAGTGAAACACTTAAGGTTCCAGAACATGGCCCTTTTAGTAGCATAAGATACTATATTGGTACTACATACGCAATAATGTCTATTATTGAGTTACAATATTAAATTCTAATTTTCAATAATGGTGATCATGTTTTTTAATTATTATAGAAAAGAGATCATTTGAGTAAATTTCACTTGTCTTTGAAAGCTTTTACCACCTTTCTTTGGTGTAACTTTGCTAACTAAAAATCATAGTGAAGAAGAAACCTAAATTATGTATTGCATAGAATATTTACACTAGGGAATGGTATCTATGCATACCCATAAATCAAGTGTAGACAGCAATAACTTTGAAATTTTAGGACCACATATATAGGCTATGTTTTTTTTTTTTTTCCAGAGAACCAAATCTCTCTAAAGTTCTTTCAAAATGGAACACTTTCTGTTTTATTGTTTTTATTATTTCACTAGGTTTATTCATTTTTACAAGTTCAAGATAGAAAATTCCATTCAATTCTCTAAGGATTGAGAATGAAGAACTCTTTAATGTCACAGGCTAAAAAAATTATAACGTAATATAACTCCATTCCAAATATATCTGAATCAAAAGTTGTCTCTAAAAAAATAACAATAATGTGTCTGTTTCTTATTTAAGTTTTATACAATGGAAATAAATGTGTTATAATAAAGAACTTTGGAAAGCAACAAATGTCAAATGGTATTCTTTCTTCTTTGTGCAAATGTACCTTTATGCTTTATATTTTTTTATTGCAAGATCTTTCAGGCATCATTTATTTCAACTTGTTATAGAACATTTGCCTTTGATTTCATTTGATATATGTTTTAAATTCATATTCTAGCGAAATTGATCTTAATTACTTTTCCAGCTTTTACTATAGCTATATGTTTACTAAGTGCTTTTGTGAAATGGGTTTTACATTTAAATACTATGTGATGGGACTTTAGTTGGTTATAAACTTGTTCTGTAATATTCTTTTCCCCTTGTAAATTGCATTTTTGGCAAAACTGGTTCTGATTTGTATTTCATTTATCTGCATTTCACTTTTTTACCTTTTAAAATTTTAATCTTATAGTTTCCTATTCTCTAATTTTTTACAAATGCCACCTTAATCTTGACAGAATAACAATGAAACAACCATGTGTTTTATTTCTTCTAGTTGTTCTCACTTTCATAGTGTTTCTATGTTTATTATTCTTTAGCTTTTTCATTTTAAAAAACTCATAGACTTCATAAAGAAAACAACTTATCTATTAAAAATGTCATTAAGAAAATGAGATTAAAAACTACATGTGTGGTGCCTTTTGCAGCAACATGGATGGAGCTGGAAAAGATCATGCTTAGTAAAATAAGCCAGAAAGAAAAGGAAAAATATCGGATGATTTCACTCATAGCATGAGTATAAAGTACCAGGGGAGAAAATAATAATAATAATGAACAACTAGATACCAGAGACATTTTACGGGGATGGAATGGGGAATGGGATCAAAAACAGTGGGCGGAGGGAAGTGCAGTTGACTATGGTGATGGCACACGGGAGATTCGTGATGGGAAGCCCACAGGGATTGCAACTGAGATGGAAAAAGACACAAAATGATGTAAAAATAAACTAATAGGCCCTCGCTGGTGGCGCAGCATGTTAAAGCACAGCACTAAGAAGCTAAAGCCACTTCAGCATGATTTCGATCCCCGCCCATGAGGTGATCTACATGGCGAGGCAGACCTCTCCTGACCCACCCGCTGCTCCCCTCAGCAGTGTGCTTCGTCGATCTGCCTGTTCTACTCCCCACTCTGTCTCTGGTGAATCCTCTCACCCCCACACCACCTCTGACCTGTACCCCAGTTCTGTATGCATAAATAAATCAATCTTAAAAAAATAAATTATTTAAAAAAACTACATGTGTGGAGGACTGTTTAATTATATGTGAAACTATTATTTAACAAAGCAAAAGTATCCTGGAAATATGAAATCTACTGTTTAAAAAATAGTTAACACTATATTATCAGGAGAATTTAATAGATGTTTCATGAAAAAAAAACATAAAAATGAGCAATAAACAGATAAATCTTGGGCAATGTAATTAGTTATCTTAAAAAAAAATCATACTAAACCATAATGAGAGTCCCCTACATATTACCAGAGACTAAAATAAAAAATACAGAAAACATTCAATATTTCCAAGAAAGTGGAGAAATTGGAACACTTACATGTTGCTGAAGGGAGCTTAAAAAATTGTAATTATTTTGAAAAGTATTTGGGTGTTTGATATAAAGTCAACCACATATCTAACCATGACCCAGGAGTTCTAATTCTAGGTATTTATCTATTAGAGAACACTTCTAAGAACACTGATGATATTCACTGCATTTATAGTAGCCAAAACTTTCTGGAAACAACCCAGTTGTCTATCAATAAAAGAATAGATGAACAAATTATGAATAAAAATGAAATGCTGCTCAGTAATGAAAAGAATAAACTGTTGACACATAACAATGCAAATAAAATAAATCTCAAACAACGAGGGGAAGAGATTGTATTGACAAATGAAAATTACATCAATTCTTTTATAAAAGTTTCTAAAATAAGCAAAAATAAATAAAAATAGTATTTGTTTCTGGGAGTTGGCACAGTGCTTTAAATGAAGAGACATGAAGGAATTTTCAGGAATGATGATAATATTCTGTCTATTGATTGGGTTGCACTAGAAAATACATCTATGAAAACTGAGTAGTAAATTAATGATGCATTTAATTGCTTGCAGTTTTTTTTTTTTTTCCTCAAGGGCAACATACTTAAACTCTAGGTAATTAGGGTCCTCCCTGGTGGCACAGTGGGTTGGAGTGTAGAACTGTGAAAGCTGGCCTTGATCACTTGAGTGCAAGTTCGATCCCCAGCTTGGGAGGTGATCCACATGGCACAGCAGTTGCCTGCTGCTCCTCTCAGCAGTGTACTTAGAAGACCTGCCTGTTCTGCTCCCCACTCTGTCTTTTAAATTCTCTCACAGCCTCTGAACCTCTGGCCTGTATACCCCAATTCTATATGCATAAATAAATAAATAAAATCTTTTTAAAAAAACCCTTTGGACGATTGTATACATTTTTTAGTCTTTAAAGGGAAATATACTGATGTCTGCAGCTAACTTTATGGTGCATAAAAATAATTTGTTGATGAAATAAGTGATTGATATTTACATATGTAATAAATCATATAAAATCAAATATGTCATCTTGGTAAAATTATATGATTATTTACTGTAAAAATCTTTCAACTTCTCTATATAGTTGAAAGCTTTCACTATAAAATGCTAAAAGAGAAATAAATGTAGGACATAAATTCTATTTTAGCTATTTGCTAGTTTTGAACATAATTCAGTCTAGTATATGTACAATTTGGCTTTTCCTGGAGATTCAAAAGAAAAGTATAAACTGTAGACATATTTATCAATCGACATTTAGGCCCTCCTAAGTCTTTCTGTGAGTCCTTAATCTACTAAAACCAAAGAGGTTCAATGCAAAAAATATGAGAAATGCATATGAGCAACCTGAAAGAAAATCCTGGATAATTGCTCAGAGAATCCTTAAATAAATGCTAGCTCATCAATGTTGATAATTGATCTGAGGGATCTGTACAGAGATCTGTAGAGTGTGCAAAAAATAGATATGAATCCATCAAATTTGAAAAAAATTCTGAAAAGTCAAACTCAATATGAAGACAAAGAATGTATCAAAGACTATAAAATAAAAATTTTAACAGATGAAGTTATGGTTTTCTTCTTTAGTGCTATATAACAAAATGGAGCACCTTGTAGCAGATGACATTTTAGATTAATGAAATATGTATGAGTTCCTACTATATTCTAAACACGATATTATGTTAGGTTTTAGAAAGTTAGTGATGAATAAAACACAATTACCACCACCAAAAGTGCAAATTTTGAGAAGGACCTATAAATGCTGATATTAAAGTATAGTTGGCCCTCTCTGGTGGTGCAGAGGGTTGAAGCATAGCACTAAGAAGCTAAAGCCACTTCAGCATGAGTAAGATCCCAGCCCATCCTGGAGCAGACCTCTCTTGACCTACCCGCTGCTCCCCTCAGCAGTGTACTTCCTAGATCTGCTTCTTCTGCTCCCCACTCTGTCTCTGGTGAATCCTCTCACTATTCCTGCACCTCTGGCCTGTACCCCAGTTCTGTATGCATAAATAAATAAATCTTTAAAAATATATGGTCAATAATATCATTGTGACTATACAAATATACTCTGTAGCAGAATCTAACTTTCCTGGAAATGGCCAGGGAAATTCCCAGAAGGGGCGTGTTTAGTTATGAAGAATAATTATTAATTCATGATCATGAAGATTGGAATACAAGAAAGAGCTATCTTGAAATATAAACAACACAGAGAAAACATAAAGGAATGATGTGTCAGAAGGTTTCAAAAGTGATGAAATCTTTCTATTGTGAGAGTTTGAGAATTGTGGAAAGAGACATTGTTCTATGAAGTAAGTAAGTTAACTTTTAAAATATGTTGTATGCTATGTGAAGTATTTAAGATTATGGTCCAAATGCTCACAAACTGTGGACTTGGAGTATCTGTCTAATGGGTAAGAACGAATGAAATAAAACTATTCTCTTGAGTTCTTACAGAAAAATGATACTGAGAGTTGCTCACATTATATTCATAAAATAAAATTACAATATTGCTAGTATTTCTGAGAATAAAAACCCAATACTTAATCATATATCAAACTGTCATTTGATTATTGTCAGCATTGTGAATTTTCCAGGACACAGATGTGCCTATGAGAAGAGAGCTGTAATTTCTACCAGTTGAAAGATTACATGTATTTATATATTGGATATCTTTTTACTGTCTGGTATTTTTCCACCCTTCAGGTATAAACATCCCACTTTTTTCTCTAAGAATTGAAACAACTCTGAAGATCAGTTTGTGATAATTTGCTTGCTTGGCTGAAATTCTACATCCACAATAAGCATACAAATCAGACCAGATGAAGCAACTCACATTGCTCTCGCCCCAGTGATTGGTTCAGGGGTGGTCTTACAACAATTTAACAGAGGCAGACTGGACTTCAGTGGAATCATTCCCCTTTGTTCTCTCCTCTCCTTCCTCTCCCACCTCCTTCTCCTTCATTTCCTCTTTGGAATTTAACCTGGTAGATGATGGGGACTTGCAGATGCTGAGAGTTATTTGGAGACCAAATAAGAACTAAATCTAGAAGCCATGATAGAACATGACCGCAAATAGTGAGAGATGGTATTGTGTATGCCCTTGAAACAAGTTAATTGAAATTATTTATACTGCTGGGCCTGTCAAATCTGTTAACCAGTAAGTCCTCCTTTACCACAATCCAATTTGGGTTCTATTTTTGACACTCACTACAGAAACAGTTGTAATACAAATGTCTAGTTTTCAGTATTTGCTTGAGAAAACTTAGTATTCAGTTTCTCCTATTGAACTTCTGGGTTTAAGTCCTGATCTGATATTCATTCACATAACCACCTGTGATTCATTTTCCTTAGTAGTAAATGGATAATAAAAATATACTTTACTATGGTGCTTTTTTGACGAAGGAGATGATTAAGGAAAAATGCTTATTAAAATGTTTTTCATAGACTAATGTTAGCCATTTTTACTGCTTAATGATGAAATAATATTTATTATTATCTGCTTTTGAATATCTGAGAGATATTTGGTTCATTTTTCAGTGCGTTTGTTACAAATCTGCATATTTGGGGCCTAAAATTTCCCAACGACTGTATTTTTTAAGGTTTGCAGTAGAGTATTCCAGAATAAATCACCCATAGCATTAGAATTAATGTGTGCACAAGCATAATCTCATAACTATTTAGTTCAATGATATATTATTTGTGCCATATCTTAGCTTGGGAGAATCTCAAGCTTCTAACAAATGATCAAAGAAGAGTAATAAATGATTGAGTTAAATGTGCATTTGCTCTTATTTTTCCAATAAACAAATAACTCAAAAATTTATAACTGAGCTGACTTTTTTTTTTTTTCAAATGGGAAGTAGCCCAAGGGAACCACTGTCAAAATTATTTACATGATATTACTTAAGTGAGTTTAAGACATCCAGAACAGGCCATTCCAAAACCTGTCACTTTGGCGTATGGATTATTTCAAGCTTAGGTCGATGAAGGCCTGCAGCTCAGGAAAAACATCTATATACTCTTAACTATCTAGAAGAATGAAAAGTGGGGTGGTATACACATTAGAATTTTTATCAGAAATAATATATCAGAGAAACCTATCTACATGACAGGTTATTAGATTGATTTTTCCTTTGCTAACTCACCTGATGTTGCTTTGATTATTCATCCAGTCTGAGAAAAAACAACAGAGGGGTGGAGGACTTTCCTGTGCTCCTACACTCCTAACCCATTCCTACATAAGACATTCATTTCTATAAATCAGTCTAATAAAAATAAGAAACAGAATTCAGAGTAGTTATGCATTCTGTAAGTAGGTACAGAAGACCTGATGGAAAGCAGCTAAAACACTTGTCTGGTAGCAGAGTGTTCCCACAGGAAAGTTATAGTGGAAAATCATTCTGTGATAGATTCTGAAATGAATGCACAGTTTGCCCCCCTGGTAACTCAATTTAAGACTGAAGTAAAAATATTTCTAGCTAACTAGAATGACTTGGAGAAAAAGGAAAATTGGATATGTTGCCATGAAATAAATACGTAAATGTCTGACAGGTGGTCTATCTCACTATATGGAAGAGTAATGAAAGCTATATGTAAAAATCTCTGATTTTTAGTTTCTTGTGCTTTTTTATTATTTATTGACTCTAAATATTGTGAACAATAAAAAGTATTTTTCCAATAAATGATTTAGGCACCAAGAGGGAATAAACAAAACTAGTAATCTTTAATGATGAATAAAACAAACTTTCTAAAGGTAGAAATTTGTTTTTATACCACAGGCACACAGGTAATCAAATAAAGACAATTTCTTACATTTTTGAAGACATTGACTTTTGCCAAGGAACATATCTCCAGTGAATAACATCATTAAATTAGCTAAGTTACCATGGAAGTAAATTAATTTTCAAATGTTCTTGTGAAATAAAGAAACAAACTAATTCACCATGAACCCTGCACCATCCTGAGAAACTGAACTACTAGAGTATAAAATTGCTCTGCCTTACTGACTTAGAATAAATGTTTGCATAATTGTATGTAGCTCAAGTTATTATAAATTAATGCTCTAGATTCAAGCTCAATTTATATAACTGAGTTTTATTTCATATAGTGCAATAAAATTCTCATTTTGTTCCTCATCAGATTTAAAGATGTTCTAGCTTAGAGCACATGCAAGAATCATACTGTCAAAAGCTGAACTTAACCTGTCACCACTGGAGGTCATCTGGTTTCACTATTTATACTTCTGGAATGTGTGGGCAAAATGTAGGTTTTTAGCACATGAAATATTCCACATATATTTACCATTGGAGCTATATGTTAGTTTTTCGTTGTCTTTACATTAAAACACAACCTTGGCCCTCCCTGGTGGTGCAGCGGGTTAAAGCACAGCACTGAGAACCTAAAGCCACTTCCTCATGAGTTCGATTCCTGCCTGCCCCGGAGTTGACCACATGGCGTGGCAGACATCTCCTGACCCACCCGCTGCTCCCCTCAGCAGTGTATTTAGTCATTCTGCCTGTTCTGCCTCTTGCTCTGTCTCTGGTGAAGCCTCTCGCCACCCCTGAGCCTCTGGTCTGTACCCCAGTTCTGTATGAACAAGTAAATAAATCTTTAAAAACAACAACAACAACCAAAAAAACAAAACAAAACAAAACAAAACAAACAACAACAAAAAAACACAACCTGAATGCTTATATTAAAAGATTTTCCTTTCGGGCTCTCCCTGTTGGCTCAATGGGTCAAAGCACAGCACTGCAAAGCTATCAGCAGCCACTTCCTCGTGAGTTCGATCCCTAGCCAGAGAGGTGACTCGCATAGTGCAGCAGATCTCTCCTGTCTTTCCCACTGTTCTCCTCAGCAGTGTACTTCCTCAGTCAGTCTATTCTGTGCCCCACTCTTTCTGGTGAATCCTCTCACTACTCCTGCATCTCTGGCCTGTACCCCAGTTCTATGTACATAAATAAATCTTAAAGAAAAAAAAATCTTCCTTTCTCTGAAGCAAAAATGTACATTTTTAAAGTTTCCAGAAAACTTTAATTGATTAGACTCTCTGTCTAATCAGAGAGAGATCAAGATAACATAGAATATCTGATCTTGGATTTTGTTTTCTTCTTTTCTTAACATTTGTATTCCAATGGTTTTTTATACCTCTTTAAAAACTTAAGTCCAGGCCCTCCCTGGTGGCGCAGCGGGTTAAAGCACAGCACTGAGAATCTAAAACCGCTTCCGCATGAGTTCGATTCCCGCCTGCCCTGGAGGTGACCACATGGCGTGGCAAACCTCTCCTGACCCGCCCGCTGCTCCCCTCAGCAGTGTACTTCATCGATCTGCCTGTTCTGTTCCCCACTCTGTCTCTGGTGAAGCCTCTCGCCGCCCCTGAGCTTCTGGCCTGTACCCCAGTTCTGTATGTACAAATAAATAAATCTTTAAAAAAAAAAAAAAACAAACTTAAGTCCACATATAATTAATGTTCTGGGATACCAAGTGTGAGGATGTCAATGTATGATTTGAACAGGACACTAATACTTCTATTTTACTACTCTGTTCCACATCTTATTCATTAAGTCACAAATTCCACACTTCCATCTCTGCAGGGAGAGTCACTTCACAATCTATGTAAATTCATCATTCCGTATGACATAAATTATAAGGATATACTTGTCAATTATTTTTCATGAAAACTGGGTGGAAAATAATCGTGCTGTGTTCCTAACATAAAGGCTCATGTGCCTATTGTGAATACTGTATTTTCCGAGAGTGAATCCTGTCTAATCTGATATCTAGGGTAAAAAGTGTGAATGAAAGCATTACACCTCTAAAGATCTCTAAGATAAAAGTAGTTCACTTTTCCATGAGAATTTTAAATTTGTTGTTCCTGATATGTCTGCCTTTTACCTGGAAATCTCTCAGGTTTTTCATAGATTTCAGAAAATCTGATTTTACAAGCTTGTACTATTGTGAGATTTGATTTTGGATCAAAACTTAGGCTTAAGTTAATTTCACACTAAATGATTAAACAGACAAATAGCTATGAAAGATAATTTAAGCCTCTGAATAGAATAATAACAGTCATAATCATTAACTTCTATTCATCTAACTTTTTAAAGTTTTAATGTTTGTTGCTCTAAGTTGTGCTAACTAGCTGAATTGTTTTATTGATTAAAAGAAAACAAATTAAAGAATATCTGAGAGAAATAGGCAATTTCACATGGCATTGAAATATGCATTTAATGTTTAGTCATTTACCAATTGTCATTTCAACTGGAAAGTAATTATTCTAAATCCACACATTTATACTTAAATATGATTGGAGATACATTCAAATATTTACATGTAAGAATGTCTATGCAGCATTATTTTTAAAAATCAATAAATGAAATACTAGGAGTTATAAAAGTCAAATATGATATGGTATATTCCAACAATGGAGTGTATCCCTATACTCAAACTTCCCAAATAATATTTAGTATCATGTGGAAAATTTGATGGTGTATCATTAAGAGAATAGAACAATATATGTAAATATGGGTGTTAATTAGAAACTAAATTCTATCCTTCCTAGTTTTCTTCTCTTTATCATTCACTAATTGTATAAAATTCCTTTCCATTGAAGTTCTTACACACTAGAGTATTTTTTGTCTTGTTGCAAAAGATGGCAGAACCCATTAGCAGGTATGTTGAGGGGTCCTGTGGTGCTCTATTCTCTGCCCTGTAACAAGGCAATCCTCTCTGTCATGGGAATCCCCCCTTTTCTTTCCTTGACCCCAGATCTCATATATCCCATGTCTTCCCAATTTTATTTTAGAATTTATAGCTATTAAATTTTCATATATATGTTATTAAATTGGCTTTTTTCTTTGTTAACCTATCTGATGATGTTTTGGTTACTCAGCCAAAGAATTCATCAGAGTGAGGGATATTTCCTTGTGTCCCAATGTTACAAAACATGTCCTGGGTTTCACTGTTCTCAGATATTGTTCTTTAAATTTTTTTTTATTAAATGTTCATATTATATCTATGTATAGATAGTCTAATTGAAACACTCTCATTTTTCAGCTTCTTTCAAGGTTTTACACATGCAAATAATATTTAAGTGCTAACTTTTCAGGGAGACATTTTCTAGGATTGTTCACCTGTCTAACATAACAGGTGCTTATAAATTCTGTGTCCTGTTACTAGGAATATTAAATTCATTTAAGATTAAAAAAGCCTTTGATAAAGAGAAAGAAGATACTAAGGAAAGATTTTTTTTAAAATCCAATGGTATTCCATACAAATAAGTAATTATTTTTACAGAGCTGACAACTTATTTGAGATCCTTTTTCCACCGCTCACATTTCACATTTAAAATTCTGCACCAGTTTAACCTGCTCTTTTTAGGATTGTTTTTTCCATTATGCAGTTTTCATTATATTTTCTGTCAGTGAAGAAAAGCTATGACCCAAAGAATTCACGTGGCTAAGACATATAATTTCACAAAGTAGCAGCTACATCATTGATTTTTCCCTCCCAAATAATGTGCTGTATAAAAGAAAAGGTATAGCAATTCAGTTTAAAATAAAGCCATCCTCGCTCACTCTGCCATCACACAGGAAAAAATAAATATTGGAGCATTTGTTGCTGCTATGAATACATATTCCAATGCAATTCCAGCTTTATTGTCATTCTACATCTTAAGGAGAATATCTTTCATATCATAGTTAACTTCATCTTTCTGAATTTGATAGTCACCATAACCATTGAGTCATTGAACCAACATTCTAAGTGCCTCTTTTGTGCCAGGGTGAGGAAACTACCCTGGTGACTCCAGTTGTAACCTGAAGCCAATCAGTGCAGAAGGCAGGGAGATACTGAGAAAGAGGTGGACTACTCAGGTGGGTAGGAAGAGTTTAAGGACTAAATGAACTTATTTATGAGGCATTATTTTGAGTGGCTATGAGAACAAGTAATTTTCTGTAAATACTTCCTATGAAATCTGAATTTTATAGATGTGTTATTGTTCAGTCACGTATGTATACCACAAAGGTAACACAATCTCTCAAGACTATCACTTTTGAGCAACTTCTGGAAACATATTGCCAGAAAAAGAAGTGAGAGGTCTCCTATTGCCTGAGTTCAGGTTGAAAGTTAATCACATTCTTTTAATTCTCTTAACCCAAAAACTTGGCTTTAGTTTAATGAAGGGTAGGAGATAAAGTAGCAGAATAAACAGAAAAATATGTCCTGACCTCCTAGAATTTCTTTTTAGTGGATTCTAGTGATCTAGTTGATCCTTTACTAGCATCAGAGCTGGTATTTATCTTTTTTTTTTAATTAATTGGATTACTTTTTTTTTTTTTAAAGATTTATTTATTTATGCTTGCAGAACTGGGGTACAGGTCAGAGGTGTGGTGGGTGAGAGGATTCACCAGAGACAGAGTGGGTTGCAGAACAGGCAGATTGACAAGTACACTGCTGAAGGTAGCAGCGGGGGTGGGTCACAAGAGGTCTGCCACGCTATGTGGGTCAGCTCCCTCAACTTCCGGGCTGGGGATTGAACTCATGCTTCAGTGGCTTCAGAAAGACTCATAATGAGGTGCTTTAATCTGTTGCGCCACCAGGGAGAGCCCTATCTTTTCTTTATTTAAGATTTTTTTTTTTTAAGATTTATTAATTTATGCATACAGAACTGGGGTGCAGGCCAGAGCCTCAGGGGTGGCGAGAGGCTTCACCACAGAGTGTGGAGCAGAACAGGCAGGTTGAGGAAGTACACTGCTAAGGGGCGCAGCGGGCGGGTCAGGAGAGGTCTGCCACGCCATGTGGTCACCTCCAGGACAGGCAGAGATCGAACTCATGCTGCAATGGCTTCAGCCTCCCAGTGCTGTGCTTTAACCTGCTGCGCCACCAGGGAGGGCCCTGGTAATTATCTTCGACACACTCTCTGCTTTAATGGTAGCTCTTCTCTCTTCCTCTTTGATAGTCTTTGTAGGGATCCCTTTGTGGATCATCCTTTATGAAGAATCTACATTTTTGTGGCCCTCTCTGGTGGCACAAGGGTTAAAGTGAAGCACTATGAAGCTACCCACAGCCACTGCAGCATGAGTTCCATCCCCAGCTGGGGAGATAACCTACATGGCACAACAGACCTCTCCTGATGAGCCTGCTGCTCCCCTCAGTCTATCTGCCTGTTCTGTTCATGCCACTCTGTCTCTAGTGAGTCTCACCCCAATGTACCTCTGCCCTGTACTCCAATTCTTGTATGTGTAAATAAATAGATCTTTCAAAAATATCTTTATTTCTTCCTACAAGGCCACATTTAATCCCCCAGTTACTAAATACACAGTTCTCACATATGCAAGTATATAATTGTAATTGCCACAAGAAATCAAATATAAAATGAACAAAATATGAATAGAATTCCTGCTTTCACCTCACCAACATGGTCTTTTTTATTCTTTCTCTTACCAGAAAGTAGCATCATTATCTATCAGTTATTCAAGCTAGAATCTTAAAATCATTCTTGATGCCTGTCTTTCTTTAAAGTCATATCCATGTAGTTCTATCTGAAGAATATGTCAGACTGAATCTGTCGCTTCTGTCTGTACCGCCAGCTCCACATCTGAGCCACCAAGGTGCTCTATTTGATCTTCAAATTGACCTCTCATATTCTATCAGTCTTCACTGTCATCTAGTTTCTACAAAGCAGTCAGAAAAAGAAAATTTTAACATTTTTCATTCTTATATTTGTAAATGAGCAGAGGGGTTCTTCTTAGAATTTTACAGTTCCCTCAGAGTTCTTTCTATTTTAAAACTAAACATTTTCTCCTGTATTTGTCTGTGGAAATGTAAGTCTGCACAATACATTTTTTTTTGATAAACAAACTTTTCCTTAGTTATAACATCATATCTGCTTCTAATTAATCTAAGGTATTAGAGTTTATACAAATTTTGCACTAAAAGACATAGAGAGCTCTATCTTCAATCTTTGGATACAGTTATTTTTTAAAAAAAAATATTTATTTATGCATACAGAGCTGGAGTACAAGCCAGAGGCACAGGGGCGGTGAGAGGATTCACCAGAGACAGAGTAGGAAGCAGAATAGGCAGATCCTGGAAGTACATTGCTGAGGGGAACAGCCGGCAAGACAGGAGAGGTCTGCCACGTCATGTGGGTCTCCTCCCGGGCGGGGATCAAACTCATGCTGAAGTGGCTTTAGCTTCTCAGTGTTGTGCTTTAACATTCTGTGCCACCAGGGAGGGCCTGGATACAGTTTTGATGAAAAAAAGCAAATCTCAGTGGCTTCACCTACATGTACACACATACACACAACACACACACACACACCCCTTAAATATAATGCATTCTAACATTTAATATAATTCATTCTACTCAAAATAGTCACTCACACATGTTGTTCCTTCCATGCTTCTCTAAGCCACTACAGCAATGGGAAAGGACTGCCCCGGATCAAACACTACCCCTAACATTTACTTCCAATATGAGACACTTTATTTCTGTTTACATTTCCTTTCTAAAAACAAGTCACATATATATATATGACTATCTGCAGAGTGATCAGAGAAATGCAGACCCACTCTATGGCATGAAAGATAAAATGTGAAAAATATTTGATAATAGTACTAGTTTAAAAGAGTATTAAAGAACATTAATTTAGAGCATCCATGGTGGCCTAGGGATTAAGGCTCATCACTATCACCCTTAAGACCTGAGCATGATCCCGGCCAGGGAGACCTCTCCTGTCTCACCCGCTGTTCCCCTCAATAGTGTATTTCAGACTGTTCAGCTCCCCACTTTCTTTGGTGAATCCTCCCACCCTCTGCACCTCAGACTACACCCCACTTCTATGCAATAATAAATAACCATTTAATAAAAGATCATTGTTTAAAAATTAAACATCGAAAACTGTGAACACACTGTAATAAGGAGTTTTGATTTCATCCTAAATTCTAGTAAGACCATTTAGAACCTGTAAAATAAGAAAATGAAATTACCTAATGTAATCTTTTCCTAATGAAGATTTTCATATATTAAAATGTAACATAAAGTGCAATATTTTTTTCCTAAAATATACATAAAGTTGAGACACAGATGCATGAGACAGCTACTGTAGACCATCAGCCACAATGTGCTCCCTTTGCAATACACATGAACCAGCCTCCTCATCTCAGCATTAGCAACTGCCATGCAGAGAGAAGCACAGCAAACCACACAACGCCTGAAGAAAGAATTCATATCATAGGCTGAATTTGTTCTACTACACAGGTTGTCTACTGGCAGAAAGCATTTGCAAAACTCAATAAATAGCAATCCAAAAGTAAATGCAAAAGCAATTGAGAAATAAAACAATGTAATTTGATTGGAAAGTAAGATCCCACAGAGGGCTTAAACATATTCCTCACCAGGTATCCCTGAATTAACTACCTTCTGCTAAATTACACTGCCCTCATTGAAGGGACAGTTTTCCCTGATAAGCTTAAACATGGATTAATTGAAAAACAATGAGTGATAAACATTCTTTCCTGGGAGTGGAAAAAGCTGCAGTTGTTGCTGTTTTGTTTTTTTCCTCTCCAATATGTTATTGAAAAGAGCAACTGCTCTTTTCAAGACTGCAGGAGAAGCTCATTTATTTGCTGAGAAAAGAACCTGTGTAGTGGTTTAAAGGTCAGAAGGCTTTGATTTAAGTATTCCTAAGTATCAAGGAGTTGCTCAGTGTCTATGAACAGGCAGGAAGACTCGGCTCTCAACCTCTGTGAGCAATGGACTGGCAGTTAATTTAATAGCAGAAGCTAGTTGGGCTGTTCTTGAATGCGAAAACAGTTGTTTGATCAAGTTTATAATCCTGTGTTTAAATATAAGTTATGTCATTGATTAATTGTGAACCTTAAGCAAGTATGTTATTTAAAAAACAGCCGAGGTTCATTGCTTATAGTGTATGGCACATGTTTTATGAACATTATCTCATTTAAAAATTCTATAAAAACATGTCCCTTTATGCAGATGAGTAAATTAAGGCTATTGAAGTTATATGAACAAGACCAGTATAAGTAAATATCAGAGGTATGGTTTAAAGTAAAACTTCTGACACCAATGCCAATGTTATCAACAACTATATTAAAAGTGCCCCTTGGGCTCTCTTTGGTGGGGCAACGGTTAAAGCACTGCACTAAGAAGCTAGCTGCAGCTGCCTCAACATGAGTTTCCATTCCTGGCCAGGGAGCTGATCCACATGGCACAGCAGACCTCTCCTGCCTCGCCTGCTGCTCCCCTCAGCAGTGTACTTTGTCGATTTGCCTGTTCTGCTCCCGACTCTGTCTCTGGCGAATCCTCTTATTGCCCCTGCACCTCTGGCCTATACCCCAGTTCTGTATGCATAAATAAATGAATCTTCTATATAAAAAAAGAGTCTAATTTTCTTTGTTGTAAGCTGGAGAAAACAAGGTTAAAGACTATGGCAAATACATTGTCAGGAGTAATATTTTGGTGACTTATAACACTTAAAAACAACTTTTAAGTGTGGATAATCTAAACGAGAGGCTAAGTGATGGCAATATCCTTTCATAATTTAGCTGCTTTGTACTGCTGAGTCAATTCTAATAATGTAAGCTTTTGGAATTGACAGAAAACATGCTTGGTATACAATTAAGTCTCCTTCTACATAGGAATTTAGCATTTATGACTCAGACTTCTGACTGGACCTCTTTGGAAGAGATCTTCTTTACAGACCCCCCCCCCCCCAAACCCCATCATTAAGTGTGAGGGAGCTGATGAAACTTGAGGATTAGAGCTTTGGGGAAGAAACCCTGTGAACACTATAATCAAAAACTCAAATTTCAGCCCAACTAACTACACTGGATTATAAGAAAATTTTGTTGTTTTCTTGAAGATTGTCTTCTATAGGAAATTGCCTTAATCTATTTTGAAGGGAACTTCTAATCAAAGAGACTCACTAATCCACTGAAGTTCACTCACCTTCATTAACTTGCTATCCTGAATTCTGTATATAACATAAACTGAATGGTCTGTCATCGAGTGAAGAAAAGGAAGAATGATTTTCTATTTGGGCTCTGTAAGTGGATGATATATGAACTTTAGTCAGGAATGGAATTAAAATGTGCAATGCTAATTTGGAGGATTTCTATTAATGACTTAAAGGGATATTTTTTTGTAGATGATACACTTACCTCTCCTTTCAAATTAAGATATAAAATACATAATTTATGGCCCTCCCTGGTGGCGCAGCGGGTTAAAGCACAGCACTGAGAATCTGAAGCCACTTCCGCATGAGTTCGATTCCAGCCTGCTGCCGAGGTGACCACATGGCGAGCCAGACCTCTCCTGACCCGCCCGCTGCTTCCCTCAGCAGTGTACTTCGTAGATCTGCCTGTTCTGCTCCCCACTCTGTCTCTGGTGAAGCTTCTCACCGCCCCTGAGCCTCTGGCCTGTACCCCAGTTCTGTATGCACAAATAAATAAATCTTTAAAAAAAAAAGATATAAAATACATAATTTAAAATACAAAATTGCCTCACTAGAAAAGCCTCTGAAATATTCAAAGCATTCACTTTACATACTTTCAATCTGACTTATGAGAGAATTTTTTTATCTCCAAATTTATTCCAAAATGTTACATCCTTCCAGCAATTGATATAACTCATATAAAAAGTATGGTCATTGAGATGGACCCCAAAAAGGGCAGGTAAAACTTCACTTGGTCTTAAACATCTCTGCCTTTTAAAAGAAGTAGTCATTACACAATTCATTTCAGCAATGGTAGTAAAATATATCTACTGCTCTTTTCAGTAACTGATTATGGGTCTCTGCAAGTGTGGTTTGCTATTAGGTTATTCTGTGGTTTTAATAGCACACATTTGTGAACCTTTGGATTCAGAAAGGCAGGATTGCACTTAATTATAGGAGATGGACAGCTCAAATTTTCATTTTGGTAAGTGAGAGAATTGTGTGTGCAGATAGCAGGAGAGATCCGTGTGATGGACCCAGAAAAACAGAAGCATACGGGGAGGAGACACAGGGCTGAGCAATAGGGCAAAGAGCTGGAGCCCATGAACAAGGCAGCTTACCAGGAGTCTTCAGTGCTGAGGTGTTGAAATACCAAATATACAAAATAGAGGAGAGTTGACAGGTCTCTCTATACCTGGCACCCACTTCAGTAAAGTTCAACCATTGAGCATCTGTTTCTGCTATTTTGCTGCACTCTTTCCTTTCTCCATGCCTCCTGGATACTTTGAAATCAATTCCCAGTCATCATACAAATGAATTCATAAATATTTTAGTCACTTTAAAAGATAATGACTTTTAATATTCTACTACATTACCATTATTATGTTCTCAAAATGAATGCTAAATCTTCAAATCACTATGTACATGGTTGAGGGTTCAGCATTTCCTAACTCACTCATGTTTTCACCTTTTAGTAGTGTAAAAGCAGTTATTTATTTTTTCTCCCTTTCACTTCCTCACTATTCTGTTTATTGAAGACCTAGGATTATTTTCCCCATTAGAGTTCACTACATGCAGGATTTTGCAGATTATAGATCTGTGGTGCTATCTCATATGTGCTTTTGCTCATTCATATTCCTGTAAAGACTAGGGACAGAGATTTCATGGGATGTAAGTTTGATATTTTGTCAAGAATAGTTGACAAATGCCATTGTGTTCTTCTGTTAGGAAATGAAACTGCTGATTTTCTTTTCTTTTTTAAAAAGATTTATTTATTTTGTGCATACAGAACTTGGGTACAGGCCAGAAGTGCAGGGGCAGAGAGAGAATTCACCAGAGACAGAGTGGAGAGCATAACAGGCAGATCCTGGAAGTACACTGCTGAGGGGAGCAGCAGGCAGGTCAGGAGAGGTCTGCCGCGCCATGTGGATGGCCTCCGGAGCAGGCAGGTTCCAACTTCAGCGGAAGTGGCTTTAGCTTCTTCTTAGTGTTGTGATTTAACCAGTTGCACCACCAGGGAGGGCCACTGCTGATTTTCTTTTAACACCTTTGTTATTTTTTTCACAGAATAGAATTTCTCTTCTAAGATGCATTCACCACAGTTATCCCACTGTCTGTACCCACAGTCCTCCTCCCCCATCTCCCCCCACCCCCGGTTCTTTACTCTTCCTTTCTCCCTTCCCCACCCCCTCCTGAATCTCTCAGATTTATGATCTGCTTTCAAGGGTCAGTCTGATAAGGGATTGATATTGAAGATATCCAAAGCATTATACAAATCAACAACAACAACAAAACCCCATCAAAAAATGGGCAGAAGAACTAATAGGCATTTCTCCAAAGAGGACATGTAGATGGCCAAAAGACATGAAAAAATGCTCATCATCACTTATCAGGAGAGAAATGCAAATCAAAACCACAACAAACTAACACCTCATACCTGTGAGAATGGCCCATATCAAAAAAGCTCTCCCTTATCTTTGCCCTCAGAATTCTTCAGTGGCCTCCCGGTGGTGCAAGGGGTTAAAGCCAGCACTATTAAGCCAGTCACTTAGCAAGTGTTCAATTCCTGGCTGGTAGGGAGCTGACCTACATGGCACAGCAGACCTCTCCTGTCTCTTCTGCTGCTCCCCTCAGCAGTTTATTCCAGTCAATCTGCTTGTTCTGCTCCGCATTCTGTCTCTGGCGAATCCTTTCATCCCCATAATCCCATCATCTCTGCCCTACACCCCAGTTCTTACATGCATAAATAAATAAATATAAAAGAAAAACTTACTTCATTTATGACTGTTTATGATTTTGCTTTGTATTTTATCTGCTTTAACATACAATATTTGTTTTATCCTCTGATTACCTTTACTTATAATATATTCATAATTACAATTTTATAATATCTGAGCTTTTGAAAGGCCCTCTCCTAATGACCATATGTTGACCACTGATATTTTCAACTATGGCAATGAACCAGAAAATGAAGACATAATATCTTTTTTCCTTCAATTTGTTGGGTTCATTAGAAAGACTAACTCTGATAAGTGGCATTTTATGTAAATTAATTTATTTTCAATTTCTCCTTAGTATCTCCCTTTAGTAGATATCCAATTATTAAAAAAAAAAATGAGGTCTGTGTCATAAGGCTGACAGGAATACAACTTTCATCATAACCCTGAGAGAATATGTTCCTATTGCATTAACTTTATGAAGAACATGAACTGATTATATGGGGAAAATAGGGTGCTCTATAATCTCTTTACAGTTCACCTTAATACTGTGTCAGTCAGGGGCTCTATGAGTCAGTGGAAAGAGAAGCTTAATTAATCTACCCTTTCATTTCCCTAAAATTATTATCTCCACCAGTAAAACTGTTGTCATGTTCTCTGCTGCTGTTAAAGGAAGGGAGAATCTACACCTACTTTCATGTAAGTAGGGAATGTCATATTCACAATTCTGTCATTAGATACTGCTTTCTGTGCAGTGTTTCCATTAGTTCAATCCCTCCTCCCCATCACTGACATTTTATTTTGCAATGTGCCTGCCAAATGGTAAAGTAATAAACCATCAACTAATTTACTCAGTCAAATATTTGCGTTTTTGCCACAAGTCCTGTACTAATTTGACTTCTTTCTTTCTTTTTTTTCCTCCGTTTAAATATTTATTTATTTATGCACACAGAACCAGGGTACAGGCTAGAGGTGCAGGGGTGGTGAGAGGATTCACCAGAGACAGAGTGGGGAGCAGAACAGGCAGATCAACGAAGTACATTGCTGAGGGGAGCAGCGGGCGAAACAGGAGGGGTCTGCTGCATCTGACTTCTTTCCTCAAGGGCTAACATAAATGCAATCCATTTCTATCAATAGCAAGAAAGAGTCATGTGTAAAGACATTAACAAATAAAAATAAATATATAAGGAAGGGACTTGTTCATTACAAGCAGATAAACAGATGAAGAAAGTGAACAGGAAGAATAGGAAGAGAGAGTGGCATGTCTGAAGTAACAAAATTGTATGTCAGGGAACCCCAAACATCCTTTCTCAGACACCCAAGAACCTGATCATTTGTAATATGACTATGCTTCCTTTACAGAAAAAATACAGGGACTGAAAAAGTGTAACCAGAAAGGATAGAGCCACAGGGATTGGACAATTTCATTTCCAGGAGCTAACTAACTTATAGAATTTCTGAGGATAAGAATCAGAAAACATGATATATGATGCAGTACTTATATCTTGTGCATATCTGAGAAGTATTACATACTGGCTCACTGTCATACCTCATTAGAGAACTGGTATAATGAATATTCTTATATTCTCAATCATCTTGGGCATCAGAGAGGGTATTGCCTTGTTGAGGAAAAGTACAATGATAAGTTTATGACTAGAGAACTTTCTTTGGATAAGTTTCTTCCTGTCTACCCTTGTAAAGTATTAAGTGATCTCATTTCTCAGAAATCTGAAAGGAACACAGTCAGTTCAGAAAACTTCTGATAATATCTGACAATCTGATATTCCGTATTTTGTATTGAGAATAAATTATTATTAAAAACAAAGAAATGAAGAATTTCTGAGCAGTATCTGTTTCATGCTTCTATGATTTCCTGACCCACTGCCTTAAAACAAACTAAACAAAAATTGCACATGTTAACCTATTAATCAGTGCTTAGAAAGTTACAGATATCTGCTTGATTTTTTTTTTTTTTGCCAGACACCCCCTAATAATTGGATCTAGGCCTCTTACAAAATCTTTCCTCCTCCAGAACCTATCCTTTAAGTCACTTGATAAAATGACTTATCATAGATAAAAAAAATTAGTAAAATTTCTCTCACCATATAGAAAGAAGCCAGATAGAAAGTTTTATTGACACTATCAAGAAAATGTAAATGGTTGTTATAAGGTTATGAGACATTTTGAAAGGTATTAGATTTTATCATTGAGTGACAATTTTACGTGTAAGAAATTTTTTTCCCCCATTTTACTTTCTTAAATACATTTTTATTTTTCTGGGTTTTAAACGTTGTTTTGTTCTGCATCAGAAGTGTTGGTATATATGTTCCTTGGTATTTTTTTACTATTGATATTATGCCATAAAGCTATTTCTGCTAGGGCCCTTCCTGGTGGTTCAACAGGTTAAAATGCAGCAATACCAAGCTGGCTGCCGCTGTTTCAGAGACAGTTCGATCCCTGGCCAGGGAGGTGACCCACATGGTAAAACAGACCTCTCCAGTCTCGCCTGCTGCTCCCCTCAGCAGTGTATTTCACTCGATCTGCTTGTCTTCTCACCCCCCACACCTCTGGCCTATATCCCAGTTATGTGTGTATAAATAAATAAATCTTTAAACAACCCTATTTCTGGTAGAATTAAGGTCATATATTACAGATATTCTTAAACTTCTTCAAAAATATTTTGAATAGTATAAAATATTAAAGAGAATAAAATATTCATACATTATTCTATCTAGTACTTTCTAAAACAGAAGCTTTTGTAGTACTTTAATGTTAAGCATATTTATGCTACACTTAAATTTATAATGTTGGTAGAATTAATAAGTTATTGCTTAGCTGGCTTCCTCAATCTGCTATGGTATGCAAGTTTTATCTTTATGGCAATGAACATAAAGTGATTGGAAACTAACCTTACAAGCAATTAGACACCTTAGTTCAGACACATTTACTGAAGATTAATATGTACTGGGTGCTATACTCTATAGAAAATAGAGCAATAGATAATAGACAGAAAATTTCAGCTCTGTGCAGTTTACACTTGTGTGCAGGAGAAAAACAAAGGTTGGACTCAATCTAGAAGTTACATTTCCCAGCAAAAGTATAGGATTTAAGTTTTACTATACACTGCAATAGTCTCTGTAGCAAAGGGGGAAAACAGCTGAATTATAGACATAAACTATGAGACATAAAACAGACCACAAACACTTATTGAATGTTCTTGGGATTTATAGCTGAGTAAGAAATAGCCCATACCTTGAAGCACTTATAGTCTAATGAGGTCACATGAGACACAAAACAAATAGTTCCAATTGTTATATGATAAATTTTACCATAGACTTGGTCTGAAGAGACCTGTGAGGTCATGTCTATAGAAATATGCCACACCTTTATATTAAGTAACTGGTAACTGGCACCTGTCAGGTTACCACTAATATTATTAGTAAACATGCTAAACTGAACTTTAAGAAAATATAAACATATACACTCATATTTTTATGTGCATCTGTTCTTCAAATAAGTAGGTTATACCATGGTTAGGGCTTGTTTTTAACAAGACAATCAAAGCTTGTCTGTAAAGATTTGTCTCATGATTCACCACTTCCCTTCTATCTCCCTTCTCCCCCTTCTCTGGCTTGTTTTAATCTTCAACTTACTTTGCAAAGGCAGCAGAGCTTGACTAAAGAAAACTGGTGGGAGTAGAAATTAACAGGGCTTCCCAAGCTGTGTTTTAGAGCTTAAGCCCAGAGGAGTATTCACTGACCTGGACTTAGCTCTCTATTGCCCAGAATGAAAATTGTTGCTGGAAGTGGAACCATCTGCTCATAGTCTAGGGGATAGGCATTTCCAAGCGAGGAGTGTGTTACAGTCAAAAGTCTCTAATCCTGAGTCCTATTCAAGGTGAGGTGTCTAGCAGCAAGAAAAGTTCTGGTGGCTAGCTCTATGACTGATCACTTATGGGCACATAAAGGAGCAACCAGACTCCTCTGCCAACTTTCATTTGATTTGGTCTGCCAAAGCAAACCCATCAGACTCTGCCAACCTTCATTTTTCTGTACATTTTTTGGTTCCCGAACTCTAAAAATAATCTCCAAGCCCCTGCCTCAGGAAGAGTAACTTGAGTCTCACATCTCAACTCTGTGCCGGTCAACCTTGCAATACACTTTCTTCTCAAAGAAACTGGTGGCACAGTAACTTGTTTTCCTAATGCATTAGATATCAGACCCACATTGAACAGCAAGAATATCTACAATTTTTAAGAGAAACTCCTGCAGAAGGAGTCCATCCAGTTTTAGGTATGTCATCATGATCTTTGTCATATGGTCTACAATCTTGGAAAGAGCTGATTGACGAAAATGAGATTATCTGACTCTACATCACCTAATGAATAGGCTAAGTAGTGTCCCACTGAATATCCTAAAATGACAACACTTTTTCAATAGTGATGATTCTAACTGTATCTAATGCAGTAATTTGAGCTGGAGATACAGAGAATCAACTAGTCAGCATTTGAGCATAAAGAGCAATGGCAATGTATAGATGCCAATAGACAAAAATAACCATGAATAATCTGTGAATGAGTACCCTTTGAAATATATTTTTTAAAGATTTTATTTATTTTTGCATAGAAGAGATGGGGTGTCGGCTAGAGGTAGGAGGGGGGATGAGAGTATTCACCACAGACAGAATGGAGAGCAGAGCAAATGGATTTACTGACACACTGCTGAGGGGAACAGAGGGCAAGACAGGTTAGGTCTGTGGAGGCATGTGGGTCAGCAACCTGGCCGGGACCAAACTCAGTTGGGGATTGAACTCAGGTGGGGACTGAACTCAGGCCATCATGATGATAATACTGAGACAACCCCTAGGCCACCAGGGAAGCCCCCTTTGAAAGAATTTTGTAATGGAGGGGGGATGGTAGGTTTGCACAATAGTGAAAATAGTTGCAAAGTATTGAGTGGACCTGAATTAACACTACAGCAAGATTCTGACTATACAGATTAAGTTGTTGCTTGTGGCCAAAGATAGAAGCCAGTTCCACAGTGTTGGTCTTGAGTTATTTATTTTGTGAACTCTGTTCCAGTTTCCTGAGTTCTCACTTTTTGGTTTCTGTTTCTTACATGATGTCTGCTAGGACAGATTTTCCTGTGAGGTCAGTGATATTGCACTGATTCCAGCAAGAACTAATATATTGGTGAGGCACCAGTCTTTTATTTTACTTGAACATTTTTAGAAGTTTTTTTTTTTTCTTGATGAGGAAATTAAGACTCAGAATAGTTAAACACTTCAATATTTAACCATTTATATTTAACAACATCCATTTGATTCTCAGATTTCCCCTCCCCCCCCACTGTTAAATGCCTGCCACTCTGAAAAAGAGACTTCTTTCTCTCTAGGATAAATTTCTTTGTTTTTATTTTGGTAAGGAAGAGCATGAAAACAAATAGATAAATGTTTTTCTTATTTGTTTCCCCTCATGCTTATGCTTGAATTATTAGTTTAGCAACTTCTTTATTGTTCTCATTCTGTAACATGAGCTCAGTCATAATTGGCTGAATCTATTTTTTTAGTTTATTCAGTTTATTGTTTAAAAATTGTGAATATCCCAGGATTGAGTGTAACCTGATATTTGGCCCAATGAGTTTCTATTGATAATATCAATGAAAATTCTGTGTTCCATTTGACAGGTGAGATTAAAAGTCCTACTGATGGAACATTATCTAACATGGTATGATTCTGTCCCTGGATGTTACATTTCTCACTGGAAACCTAAAATAAGCATATCACTGAAATTAATGTGCATTGATAAACATAAGTAGGCAAGCCAGTACAATCAACTTCTTTCATAACTAATGGATTGTCATTTAGTGGCTGAAAAACGAATGACATATACTTTTTGTTGTTGTTGTTTGAAATGGAAATGCGTATCAGTTTCAAAAGAACAAATTGCTTTGAAGATATATCACCTGCTAACAAAAAAGCTAGATAAATTTTAGGCAAAGTTATATTATAGTTCTGGATATTTCCATCTCCTGATAGGAGCTTTTTTTTTTTTTTTTTTTTACTAAAATACACTGCACCATTAAATTAATTTGAGTACACTTTCAAGACATAATATGACATATATTGCCTATTAGCCAATATTTTTTTCTCTTGCCCTTATATTTAACAAAAAGAAGTTTTTGTGGGCAAATGGTATATTTCTAACCAATACACTTTTTTTTTAAAAAGATATATTTATTTATGCATACAGAACTGGAGTGCAGGGGCGGTGAGAGGATTCACCAGAGACAGAGTGCGGATCAGAACCCACAGAATTGTAACAGGGACAGGTTTCATGGACTCCACCCCCACTCCAGATACTGGAACTACTAATCCCATCAATACCAAGGAGAAGTGGGACCTGAGGGCGGAGCTGAGCAGCCAGGTTAGGATAAAACCAGACATGTGGGCTGTGGCGGTCTCTTGGCCTGGTGGTTTGCGGCTGGTCGTTTGGCTCTCGGTCTGTTTTCAGCATGCCGGTGAAGTCCAAGTCAGCACAACATTAGGACATTTTAGTTAACTTGTATTTCTATCCCTTTTTCCTTGGGTTGTTCCTTTACCTTTCTCCTTGTAAATAAATCCATTATTGAACCTTTTTGTGTGTGTTCATAACACAATTGAATCTTAAGCGTGCGGGTGAAGACCCAGAGACAGGCAACCCAATTCACATTGGGGTGCCCTGTAACAGACTGACGAAGCACACTGCTTAGGGGAGCAGTGGGCAGGTCAGGAGAGGTCTGCCCACCAGCCCCCTCTGGGGTGGGGACTGAACTCATACTATATAGTGGCTTTCACTTCTTATTACTGTGCTTTTGCAACAGGTACAGGTTTCATGAACCCCGTCCCTACTCCAGATGCTGGAACTCCAAATCCCATCAGTACCAAGAAGAAGCACGCAGGGACATGAGGGCGCAGCTGAGCAGCCAGGTTGGGATAAAACCGGACAGGTGGGCTCTGGGGGGCTCTTGGCCTGGTGGTTGGCAGCTGATCGTTTTGGCTCTCAGTTGGTTTTCAGCGTGCCGGTGGAGTCTAAGTCAGCAGAACTGGTAGGACATCCTAGTTAACCTGTGTTTCTCTCCCTCTTTCCCTGGGTTATTCCTTTACCTTTCTCCTTATAAATAAATACATTATTTAACCTTTTGAGTGTGTCCATAATACGATTGAATCGTAAACGCACGGGTGAAGACCCACAGACAGGCAACCCAATTCACATTGGGGTGCCCTGTAACACTTTAACCCGCTGCGTCACCATGGAGGGTCCTCTAATCAATCTCTTTAACTAAAAACTAATGTTGTGTATATTACTCAAGGGTCAGTTTTGGGGAGCTGAAGTTTAGAAAACTGGATGAAAATATTCCTTGACCAAGTTATAATATCACTGAAAGTATTAAGAAGTAGTTGTTCACACACAGTTTTAACAAGAGATCATAATTTATCTCAAACTGAGGCTGGCACACTGATCTGTGACAAGCACATAAGTGGTATTCTTTCTCTTGCCTTAGAAGAACAAATTTAAAGGTAGAAAAATAAACATAATAGTTAATTTTCATGTGGTTTAGGATTTTTTTTTGTCTTAGCAAAATTCTGAAAGTAGGGTTTATTAATAGAAATATATTTTCAAGTTTTGATCAAACTCAGCAGAAAAATTAAAATACCCAAATTTCACAAAGGACACTAGACACTCATAAGTTAAATGTAGAAATTTAAATGACTCTTATACACAGAACATTTCAGAACTAATTAGATTACTTCTAATTAGATGTGTTAAAAAATAGAATAAATTGAGAGATCTAATTGGCTTTCTTAAATGATTCATGAATCCAGACGCCTCCCATCTAGCATATAGAAAGGCTCTACAAGGAGCTTCTACAAAATGGAATGTTTTTTATAGACAGAAAAGGTTCAAAAGGTTATCAGCAAAAGAGATTACTTCAGGCAAAGACACCTTCCCTCAGGCAAGGCAGTGGGGTATATGTTTTATCATGCAGATTAAATCACTAGTGCTGATTAGGAAGCTCCAGGTGGATTCCTTTAAAATTGCACTCTGGGAGAGGTTGAAATTGAAATTCAGTTACTCATAAAATATGGGTGTGACTAGGCAGGAAGAACTGTATTTTGATGCTGTCTTTTCTTTTACTTTAATAGGTAAAATACTAAAATAGAGCTCAGGATGAAATAGTAATACAGATTTTAGGTTAGGTCATGGTGATCTCATTCATGAAAAACAATAATATAATCTCACCTAGAGGGCAAAACCCATGATGTCCTAGTGTTTTATTGCTTAACTGATGTAGTAAGCTTTAAGAAAAATTACTGCTGAGTGTAAATATACTCAGTACTTATAATGTCCCATATGCTTTTCATAGCTCTGCTTAGCTAATTCTCAAAGTGCCTCTAAAAAAATGTCATTGCTGCTTCCACTTATTTCCCAACACAAAACGGCCACTTGCTGGCTAATATAGATGTAGAGTAGAATATGTTAGGCCCACAACCACCTTCAGAGCATTCAGGCTTAGAGGAAGTTACAGGCTAGCAAATAAAGAATTTCAGTGCAAGAGGGGGCATCCCTCATGGCACAAGGAGCTAAGCCTCAGCACTATGAAGCTATCCAAAGCCACTGCAGCATGAGTTTGATCCCCGGGCAGGGAACTGACCCACATGGCGCAGCAGACCTCTCTTGTCTCTCCAGCTGCTCCCCTCAGCAGTGTATTTCAGTCAAATCATCTGTTCTGCTACCTACTCTGTCTCTGGTGAGTACTCTTACCTCTCCACTCCCCCAGACTTCAGGCATACACCCTAGGTCTTCTGTGTATAAATAAACAAAATAAATCTTAAAAAAGAAATGAAAGAATGTAGGAAGAATATTAGAATTAAAAACTAGTAGCCAAAAGGAAAAGGGCGAGCAAATGTGCACTCCATTGAAAGAAGATACACCCCAAAGATATAGCATGCATGAAAGTGTTCTAAGGAATACTTTACTTGCCATGAAATAAAACAAAGTAAAATTTGCCTCTTTGACTACCCTCACCCTCCTCTTGTATATGCATCTTTTACTATTCTCTATTAGAGTAAGAAAACTTCAGAAACATATATGCATGATTTACGGTCTTTATTTTCTTCTCTCATTTTTTACCCTACTAAAGCTGGGTTGCTGTCTACACTTCAACACCGAAATAGTCCTGTCAAGGACATCAAACTTGATGCTGAAAATTCTTTGATCTTTTCTTTATACTCTTGACTAACCTATTATTTAGCCATCCTATCTCCTTTGATGTCATGACCATTGAGTTTCTAATTTTTATAACTTTTAAATTTTTTATTATTATTTTTTATTGATGCAAAACTGACTTACACCATTGCATTTGTTTTTGGAAGGTAGGTTCACATTTCTTGAATATATTCTCATTGCTCCTTCTTACTGCCTTTCAGCTTTTACTTTATGGATTATTTTCTATTTTTATACCTTAAAGTATTCTACTCAGTTTTAAGTTTTAGCTCTTATCGCTAAGAAAATGATTCTAAAACTTCATATTTCTGTATCTCTTTCTAGCAATTTCTTTGAGTTCCAGACTTGCATATCTAACTGTATACCATTGGTTTAAAAGCTATAAAGATTTATTTCTCTGTTCATATTGATTATGAATTCTAAGTGACTCAAGTTCTTTTGTACCACTTTGCTCCATCAGCCTTAACACATAGACTAAAAAGACTACTTCAGGTAGCATCTCCATATACCAAAAGGAATGACAGTTTTGAAAAAGAAAGACAAATTGCCTGACTTAAGCATACTTATAGATGTAGCACATACTGCTTCTATGATCTACTATTGAGAGCTTATTTGCATTTCTTCTGAATAAGGAAATGCAGTCTTTATTATTTTGTGTCTAGCTACAAAAATCAACTAGTTCTATCAGCAAAGAAGGAAAGAAGAGCTATTAAAAAAGCTTACAGAATGTAACACAATATGTAATCTTGGTCTTTATGGTCTATTCTAGAATTATTTCTCATCTAGACTTTTGTATTGTCCATCAACTGCTCAGTCAGGAACTTAGAAAAAGAGCTTTTATTTTTCTTCTTTAATAAGTTTTCTTATCAAATGTTCAAGGAAGTCAAGTTTCTGAATATTTGTTACATGAATGTGTCTACTTATGCATATCTTGTTGCTACACCCCTCTTTGAGGTAATCATTACGCTTAATTTGGATTATCATGATTCTAACAGGTCTCCATGACAGTACTCTTCCAGTCAATTCTCAATAAAGCAGTTGAAGTTGTCTTTGAAAATATAAGTAGAATGCTTTATTATGGCATAAGTCCTAATCACTTCCCACTGCATATAGAATAAAAAGCCACGCTGCAGTCACAGGTTAAGGCCTGACAGATCTCATTGCTCCCTACCTGTTGATATGTTTTCATAATTCCTGTGTTCACTAACCGCTAGTCACTCTACTTCCTGTTCAGTTTTATGAATTCACTAAAATTAATTCTAACTTTTGCACGTGGTGCTCCCTCTGCCTGGAGTATTAATTTCACTTCTTTTGTCTCATTCACATCTTACTTTAAATGTCATATTCTCAGAGAAATCTTTCCTAACCAATCTCTACCCTAATATTCACCATCCAGTTTGTCTAATATTGATGAAGTTTTTCAAGGCAGATTTAACTGACTGTTAATCATTTTCACTTATTTACTTATTATTGTCTCCACAATCTCTTCCTTTCTGGATATATGCTTATTGGATATAGCACTCTTGACTATTTTACCCACAATCCTGAAGAGTGCTTCTATTATAGCAAGCAGTACTCATTGGGCAATGGTTCATGCATTGTTGTGGAAGAAACTAAAATATTAGTTATTCTGGTATAATGTGGCAGGCAAGCAGGAAGTAGCTAAACACGAGGCTCATAAGATTTATATTCTGCAGGAAATTATGAGTCATTTAAAAGAGCTTGGTTCCCTAAAAGTTATGGGCAGTCACCAAAATGTTTGAATAAGGTAATGACATTTTTCCAACTTGAGAGAGAAAGAGAGAGAGAGGATATAATCTTAATATATATCTGTAAAATCTCTAGTATTTTATAGCCATAAAAGTAATCCCTAAGTTATTGTGTAGTTCTTTGTTTTTGTCAGACATTCTTATACAAGCTTTTGCTTTATTAACTTGTTTAATTTTCATATCCACCTATGAAGTGGATATTATACTGTTCTTAAATTACAGATATGAAATCCAGTAACTAATCAAGCAAAGATAAATTGGCCTTGGGTAACTCGAGCGCAGGTGTGTCAATGTATGGGAGAATCCTTAAAATGGCCAAATACATGATTCCACTATGAGATGGAAGCAAATCAGGGAAATCTTCTACAATAACAGTTCTTGTCCATATATACGTAAGGAACTTAAGTCTGGGTGAATTTAAGTAGTTAGCTACAAATCATAAAATAAAAAAAAATAAAATAAAAAAAATCTGTGTCAGAGAGATCTGACACAGATCTCTCCATCTCAGAGGTTTATGAATATATATTATTAACTAAATTTTGTCTTACTCTCACTCCCCCCATTTATATGTTAAAGTCTTAAACATTAGTATATCAGGATGTAACTGTAATTGGATATAGGCTTTACACAAGGTAATTCGTTAAAAATAGGCTATTAGGATAGGCCCTAAGTGAATCTAACTAGTGTCTTTATAAAAAAGGAGGTTTGGATTTAAAGAGGCTCCAGGGAATTATTTTCAAAGAGAAAAGACTATCTGAACACATATTAAGGCAATAGGTATCTGCAGAACAAGGAGAGAGGCTTCTGGATACACTAAACCCACCCACAGTGTAGACTCTCACTTTCCAGAAATGTAAGGAAATAAATGTCTGTTGTTTAAACCACCATATTTATGCTTTAAATAGCACTTCCTTTTGTTATGGCAGCCCAAGCAAACTAATACAGTATGTTTTACCCTAACTTACGAAATCAGTTTAAATATTTACAGATTTGATTTAGTTACTATTATATGAAAGGCAAAAATAATACTATAAAGTTTAATAAAAATTTCTTTTAGAACCTGTGAAATTTTTGTTTAAATCTATAGAAAAGTTCCTACTAATGACTCCTCTGCCTAGATACCTATAATTTGTTGTGAAGTAACATTTCTAAACAATATAAAATTAAAGACACATTTTTGGCATCTACAGTAGTATAGCTAGGCTGAAAAACAAAAATAAGGGGATATCCAGAGCTTTTAGAAAAAAGGAAAGTAAAATTGTATCTCATATACAAGCTAGATTTTTCCAAAACAGTGCAATTAATACAGAAATACAATGAAGACTGATGCATTTTTCAAAAGCAAAACATTCATCGGTGTCATTTATTTTATTCTCCTGTCTTTTCATTTCTGCTTTGGCTAAAAGTTTTGCTCTGACTGTGAGTCTAAAATCCTCACCTTATTGAGTGTAGCTTAATTGCCTCTTGCAGTTAAGATTAATTACCTCTTTAATACCTGAGAAGATGAACCCCTGCTGCTAAGTTTTATGATTTCTTCCTTCACCATAACATCATACCCTCCTCTCAGGGGGGTGTGGATAATTAAGCCTTTAACAAACTGCCTTATTATAACCTATTTCAACTAATGCTTTGTTTTTCTCTCTATTTAATTCAAAGTTTATTCTCTCTGGGAACTTTTTCTAGGTGTGTGCATTGGCATACTAGAGGTCATTATCTTTGCCATTTTGGTAAAACAGCTCTAGTCTGTTATAGCCTAAGTAGCTGTTGGTTTTCCATTGAGGCTAACCAGCAGAAATGCATATAGTCAACTAGGTTTGTGATGCAATTTCCAGTATAGTACTTGTAGCACGCATCTCAGTGTCTTGCATTTTGGTATCACATAAATTTATTTAGCCATCAACAGAGACAACATAGATTGAGCTTTCTAATGTGCCAGGTGATATGCTCAGGCTTAGCCATCCAAAGATTTTGGCCTTTTGAATTTCATTGTAGTTAGCAAAATGATTAACAAATATTTTGCATATAATACTTAAATAATTTTGATGGATTATAACCTCAATTATGAATGTATACCATACACTCTATTCCACAGAGTGTAGTTCATGATGTTTTACTAAAATCAAGCAAGAATTAGGCAGTTGGTATCTATTATTTGAGATAAAGATAACTGCTCCAGAAAAATCATGCAATGAAATTCTAAGTATGTATTTTGGGAAAGGTGTGAAAGAACTAAAGGGAGAAGACAGATACTTTGAAGAATGCATAAAGATGAAAATATAGTGGTTGAGCTAGGGAAAGATAAGTCATATGAAAATGTTGACTTCTATACTGAAGAGATAAGGGTTCAGAATTGAAGCAAAGACTGCAAAGACCATAGCAGAAATAGAGTCAGTTTCCAGAAGCTACCATTCTCCATAGGATCATTTGCCGAAGACAGCTCACATTGGACAGAGAAATTGGAACCTTATTAATTAATCTGGGTTTTAAGTTAGATAAAGCCTGCCATTGCTATATAAATACCTTTTCAAGTACAAGTGAGAAGAAACTTCCATGTAGAGTATAATAGTTTGGTCAGAAACTTACTTAATGACCATGAAGACATATAATAGACCTTTGGCATTTGGAAAATAAATATTCATATATATATATATATATATGCATAGCATGTATGATATTTATATATTTCTTTTCACATGGCAATCTAGTTCTACAAGTCAGTTCAACTGAATTAATAGCCAGCAGTTGAAGATAATTGTTAGGCTGGGGACATAGGGTTTGGGTGTAGGTATTATCTCACCTTTAACCAAGGTGAAGACCAAAAGTTTGTGAACGATACTGCTTGCTGTTCCATAGCTTTCCCCTGCATCCCAGTCAGTCAATGGAGCTATTGTTCTTTAAAACTTTTACTAACTTGTTCTGTAGCAAATAACCTAAAAGTTAGTGGATTCAGATTTTGACAATATCTGTTGAGGAATATGCAAAGTAGGTAGCCCCTAACAGGACTCACCTTTCTCTTCTTCACTTAGTTGGACTTACATTGGATTTGCTCATAAAGACCATGGGCTGGAGTCATCCAAACCCTCCCTCACCTACAATCACTAAGTTGTTGGAGGTTGCTGGCTGAAACTTTGTTGAGGCAATGGCCAGAATACATGTGGCCTTTCCAAGGGCTGTTTGGCTTCCTCGAGTATGGTGGCCCAGTTCCAAGGAAAAGCATTCCAGCAGAGAAACCTCAACACTCCAGGAGAGCCACTTAGCATCACTTTTGCCTCATTATAGTCACTAGAAGTTAGTCACTTAGGGCTAGTTTACATTCATGGAGAATTAAACTTCGCCTTTTGCTGGGAGGAATTTCAAGAATTTTAAAACAAATCAAAATAGAACACGATGAATCGTTCATCATCATTTCCCTCATTACCTATTTTGAGCATTATTTCTGTGTTCTTGTGTACTTGTTTTCTGTTGCAATAAAACAGATTCCTACTAGCTTTGCAGCTTAAAACAACACCTACATCACAGATTCTGTAGTTCAAAAGTTCAGGCATGGCTAAAACAAATTCTCTACTTAGGGGCTCATAAGACTGAAATGAAGGTGTTCACTGGGCTGTACACTCCTCTGGAGGCTTGACTAAGGAAGAATTGGTTTTCAAACATCCATGGTTATTGTCAAAATTCATTTCCTCATAACTATTTCTTCAGAAACTTTTCTTCATAGTGAGCAATGAAAAGATTCAGTCTCTTTCCCTTCATTATTTTAATCACTGCCACAGATAGCGCCACAAATTGTGACACATCGCCACACACCATAGGCTACTGTTTCAACCTTGCTGCCTCAATATGGCAACTATGCTCACCTTGTTTGGACCTGGCTTCTTCTATTTAGAGATGTAATTGGCCTCATCATTATAAGGATTTCTGTTCTCTGGTAGAATTTTGTAAGAATAATCCTAATCTGAGCCTCCCTGGAGGCACCAAGATTAAAGTGCAGCAATGCGAAGCTATTTGGAGCCACTGTAGCTCAAGTTCTATCCCTGGCCAGGGAGCTGACCCAAGGGCCTATCAGACCTCTCCTGTCTTGCCTGCTTCACTCTTCAGCAGTGTATTTTGTATTTCAGCAGTTGACTTGCCTGTTCTGTTCCTCATCCTGCCTCTAGAGAATCCTCTCACCCACCACACCTCTGGCCCATACTTCAGTTCTTGTATTCATAACTAAATAAATCTTAAAAAAAAAAATAAAAAGAATAATACTAATTTATCCAAGGACAACCCTGAACGTTTTCTCAGGACTGCTGCCCACTCACAGGGCCTTCTTTTTTCTTTAAATGATGAGTCCCAGGCTTCCTGAAGAATAGATAGCTGGTGGGATTGATGATCATTCATCAAAGAGTCACTCTTGCAGGCCCACCTCAGGGGAGGCCGCTTTCCCCCACAGTCTGTCCTGGCAGTGCTGGCGTTTTCTTTACTTAGGGTGAATAAAAAATCTTTTCCCAAGTGCCCAAGAGTCATTTCCACAACACATTAGAGTTGGCTGCTGGGACCTAAGTCAAAGTGTAGATTTCATGCCAAGAAAAAGTTTCCACCTTGATAGGCTGCCCTCATGGATCAGGCTCCCTGATATCCATTTCTCAGTCCCTGCTGCTCCTTCCTGGGCTGCTAGGGAAGTTCCTTTGTCCTGTAAGCTTTTCTCTAGCAGGAGTATTTGCACTTCTCCTAGTGGCTAGGTTGTGATTTGATTTGTTAAACAGGAGGGGCTGTGGGAGAGGATCTCAAAGAAGACAAACTGCCTGGTAAAGTACCTGCCTCATTTGAGAGTTTTACACAATTCTAATAAGGCAAGGGGGTATATTCATCCTTTAATAGGAAGTACTGGCTGCTGTTTAGTCCCAGAAATTTTAAGCAAATCTGGGCCCTCGATATTTTCTAGTTCATCTACTTAATGAGTGTCAGCATCTCATTTGTTTCATAACTCGAACTCAGATTTCATGTTGGAGTTTTGCCAATATGAGTAATCAACTTTCTTCTGTATTTTGCTATTCTTTAAAAAAAAGCCTCTATGACTCTTGCTCACCATGATCAGCTCTTCCATAACAGAAAATGATTGTTTTTTTTCAAATGCTATTAAGGAAGTCCCTGATTCTCATATTTTCATTTGAATTAGTGGAAGTGATATTTAATCACACTGAGTATGCCATTTTCTCTTTTCAAAGTACCATGGAGCTCAGTACCAGCGATCTAATTTCTCAATTTCACTGCTATCAAAGACATATTTTTCAAAGACCAGAAATATTGAGCCAAATATCAAATGCTAGTTCATTCCTAATAGTAGTTTAGCCAGATTCACTGGGGGTAAACACATTAACGATTACAATTATACAACATATCAGAACCTATCAATTTTCCACTTACCATCCATGATAGTGGGCTCATTCCAGCTGGTCACCATATGTCTAACTCCAGGACCTGATCCTCCAGTCAGCATTTTAAGATCACTCCTCAGGTCACTTCCTAGAAATAGGGACGCAGAAATTCAAGTGTACATGATTTATTGAGTGATGCTATTCAGGAAAATACTGTAAGGAATATGGGAGTAATAATCTGAGCAAAAAAGTAGACTAACCTTGATGTGCGGCACAGAAGGATATTCCTGAACAGAAACTTACAACAGCTAATTAGACCAGCTTGAGGCTAAGGGACAGGATTTCGTATCTTTTTTTAGTCAGAAAGTAGGGTTAAGACTGGTAGGCTGCTTATAGGCCCCCAGGAATGTTAATTCATTTTTGTCAAAAGCAATTATTTTGAGAAGGTCACAGTTATAAATTTTAGCTGCAGCATTAACATCATCTAAAGAATGATTCCAGGGTACACTAATAAAGGGGATCTGAATAAGGCAGCAAGAGCTTCTAAAACATAACTTTACTGTAGTTATGAAGCCCAAATATCAGTAAATATGGAAAGTGGAATAGTTCAAACTAGAACTGTGTCAGCATAGCACATTTACCATAGTAATTTTTGACTTCATTTCTGGAAGAGCTGCTGTATGCTATGAATGTACTTATTTATACCATGCTACAAAATGTGAGGCGAATTGTTCTCATAAACTATCTTGCACTGTTGGTAGTGCAAGATACCAAGTAAAAATCCCAGTGGAAGTTTATGATAATTACTAGTTCATGCCAAGGGACACAAAAACCAACCTGACATTAATTTTTTTAAATAAAAATTATTATAAGAACATCTTCAATACACAGTAGGAAAAACTTGAAACACTTTTCCTGCCTATTTTCAATCAGTGAAATTATAAAAAATTCTGTTATTTTCAGGATCGATTTGTGTTAATGTATTCAATCAGTGGCATATAAAAAGAGCAGAAAGACTGGATTTGTGTAATGATCAGCTTATATCTTTCGAAAAGAATGACAATCTTTGCAGTCTCAATCTAAACAAATAATGAGCACATCACCATTGCACACTGTCACTTTTCCTTATTACAGCAGTCAGTGTTGATTTTTTCAGCTAAGCTCACTCAGCAGTGGCTAGCCACACATATTGAGTGTTGGAGAGACATTTTCTATTTAAATCATCTTAGATGAGAAAGAGGTTAACCAGCCTTCAACTCGGAATTTAGTTTTGATCAAAAGCCTGGGACCTAACAAATAAAGTGACCAATATCACACATGTTGAAGATTAGTATGAGATAACATGAACTGAAAGTTCTTTGCTGCCCAGTTATTTGCAATTTAAAGATCTATTTTAAAAACTATGCCAGATTAGACCCAGCATGAGTAATGCTTTCATGGGAAGTTATAAACTCTTCTCACAATCAAATTTTTCATGACATTTGCAAAAGACCAAGAAATGGCACATGATACCTAGAGGTATTTTTGAAGCCTTTTGTTGTTGGCAGATTAGTGTATATTTAAAAAATATTTACTTATTATGTAAACAAGAGCTGCGCCTGAGATGCAGGGGGGTGAGTGAATTCACCAGAGACAGTGCGGAGAGCAGAACAGGCAGATATACTGAAATACACTGCTGAGGGGAGCAGCGGGTGAGACAGGGAGGTCTCATGTGCCAGTGGGTCTCCTCCCTGGCTGGGGATTGAACTCGTTCTGCAATGGCTGTGACTAACTTCATAGTACTGCATCTTAATCCCTTGCACCACCAGACAGATTATTATATTAAACTGATATCTTTAGGATAATATTTTCCAAGATTTGTTTCCCAACCCTATGCTATATAAGTTGCTACAGTTTTTTTTTTTCTTAATAAATTATTTTCAAGATCAGATAGGTTGAAGAAATCAGCTTAAACAAAGGTAAATTTATTTACTGCAGAATCTCTGTGAGAATTTAATATGCTCATATACATTATGCATATCTAAATTAAAGAGAATTATTCAAGCTATGTGGTCTTTGAAAACCATTTTCCTTAAAGCACATCACATGACATTGTGAAAAACAGTTTTCAGAGAAGGTATCTAAGGCAAATTCTACAATTCTTAAGTGCCACTGTAACTTTATAAACAGTACTACAAGAAAAAGCAACAGTCAGGGCTTTATAGGTGAGGGAACCACACAATAATTGGAACAGTAATGTTTAATATAAAGAGTTTTAGGCATAGCAGAGATTAGATTAGTGGTAAATGATAAAATATTAAGCAACCTTGAAAGAATGTGGAAGAGCATCTCTAAATGTCAACCACTGTCTGTAGGAGGAGATAAAGGTCCAAGGAAGATCCCCAACCCTCCCGCCAGCCAGGGCTGAAACCAACCCCTTCTTGGGAGGGCACGCCCCTTTCCACTGGTGGAAATTCTGAAAAACCTTCCTTCAGGAACTTACTGGAAATCCATTCTCTAGGGTAGAGAAGAGAGCTGGTTATAGAAAGGTGTCTCATAGAAACATGCTTCTATGAAATTGTTTTTGGAGCTTCTGTGGGGCAGGGGGGTGCTGGCTGTTAAGCCCCGCAGGTCCCATCATGGCAGGGACGGGTACTAGAGAACTGGTGCACCCTCCGTGCGCCAATTAATCAGCGATGGATGGAGAAGCCAACTGTGTGGTGTGAGCTTGTCAAATGCACACACCTGACCTTGGGGGACTCTCTTTCTCTTGAAAAGACGCCAGCAAAGCTACTGACAAAACAGACTGCCAACTGGCGAAGGACAAATGTATTTGAAGTGCCAAATCCATAATTTGCAGAGCAGTCAAGGAAAGGTAAATTTCAAGATGAGAGGCATTGATAACTGGCACACTACATGAATATTCAGAAGAGAAGTAAATTCTTGTGTTCTTTTGTTTCTCCCTCTTGTTTACTTTTTCACAGTTTTCTACAAACACTAAGACTTGGTCCAAAAATTGGTTTTCTTATAAGTACAATAACAATCAAAAGTAGTTAAGGACACGTGGGTTGTTTCTCAGGAAAAATCTTGAAAACATTGCCCTTAAATTCAAGGTAAATTTGATGAGTGTTTTTGGCTACTAATTGAAGAATATTCAACTTGGCTGCAAGTAACAGAATAATTTATAATGACATAAACAAATAAATGTGGAGTTTTCTTCACATTGTAACAGTGTGGTTCCCAGGAAAAGGGTAAGTTCCAGGTAAGTTCCTGCCCCACCCAAAAGGAGGTGGGGCTGAGCAGAGAAGAGAGGAATCTGGAGAAGAATCTGGAGAAGAAGGAAGCAGTATGGAGAGCCAGAAGGTGACCTGAAGGAACAACATGGAGCAGAGAGAGACATGGGAAGAAACTACACTTGATTCTTGGTCCTGGACTGGTTGAAAGATATGTGGGTGAGAGACCCAATCCCTTTTGAGTGGCTTTTTATCCAAAAAGGGATGGTATTTGATTTAGAAATTATATTCTTTGGATATCTGATTTAGAAACTATATTCTTTGTCTTTTCCATATTGCACATTAATTGTATTAAAGTTCCTTTCCTTTAAAGCTCTAAGTCTTGTCTTGGTGTGTCAGATGGCAGAAACTATTTAGAGCTGGCAGGTTTAGGGATTCAGGGGTGGGTTCCCCTCTCCCTGCCCTGTAACAACAGGATAATACTCTTGACATAAGCAGTTTCAGCCTTAGCTTGGTCTGCCATCCATTTCAAAGCTGCCACACCTGCCATTCTCTTTACCTTTTTCTCTTTAATTCCACATTATTATTCCATCTTCAGTAATCACATCTGCAACCAAGATCGAGAGAAGGAATAACTTGAGAAAACCAGTTCTCCTCTTTAAAATAATTGGGAAAGCATTTTTTAAAAGCACACAGCAAGCTGATTAACAAAAACTTTGTTACACAGTTAATCCTAGTGTGGGTTCTGACTGAGAAAGCAAGTTTATATTATGTCAGTCTCCACAGTGAACACTGTAATAACAGGATTTTGGTATCTTTATTTGGTAAACCATGAATAGTATCTTCTCCACATGGGCTTTTTTTTGGATTTAAATATATTGCTAAAAATAAATTAGCCAACACATCCTTTTAAAAAATACAGTAAAAACAATGGGGAAACTTGGTAGGCAGAGTGATAACTGGTTTCAAAGAAGGCTTTGTTTTAATCCCTAGAACTTCTGCATATGTTAGATTACCTGACAAAGGGAAATAAATATTATAGATGGAATTAACATTGCTAATCCCTTGACCTGAAAGTAGAGAGATTATCTTGAATTATCATGGTGGGTCCTGTGTAATCACAAAGGTCCTTATCAGTAGAAGAGGGGGCAGCAAAGAGTCAAGTGGTGATATATCTATGGAAGAATGTTCCTGGAGATGCAGTGTTGCTGATGGAGGAAGGGGCCATTGCCAAGGAATGTGGTCAGTTTATAGATGTTGGAAAATACAAGGTAATAGATTTTCCCCTAGTGACTATATAATGGAATGCAGCTCTGTCAACACCTTGATGTTAGTCCAAAGAGACCTGTTGTTGGAATTCTTACCTATACAATTGTAAGATAATAAGTTTCTGTAATTTTAAGTCACTAAGTATGTGACAATATTTTAATAAGCAGTGATAACAGATGAAGGGGAAATACAAGGTAGACAACATATTGGGATAGACTCATTCTTCTCAGTCACCTTTTAATAACATATGAAGCACTTCTTTGCAACACATTCGTTTATATATTGATTGAATTCAACATTTAAATGTGTGACCGAATGAAATTCTGGAAGTGTAGTAAGATCATTCATAATTATTTATTTTCAAGGGAAGAATCAAAATGAAGGTCTACAACTATCTCTGGATAAATTAGACAAAAAGCATACTTAGGCTTGACTCAAAGGTATCTGGATATTTACTATCAAACCTTTTTCAAATTAAATCATTGCAACACTTTTATTTTTAGAATATAGTCTGATACATCCAAAATGTTTAAAGAAGTTTAATATTAACAGTAACATCTTAAAAGCTTTTTGCAGCTGTGATTCAACTTATAAAAATATCAGAAAACTCAGTGGTAGATGACCTTACCATGTGGCTGTATATATTATTTTATAACCAGTTCTTTTCAGATACCAAGTAGATTTAATCTCACATAAAATTAAAAATATTATTTGCAGTCTAAAATATTCTGAACTCTCAATATTGAAAAAAATTACACAGGCTGTCATGTCAACATTATGTACTAATGTATTAGTGGGTTTGAAAGAAAATTTTAAATAGTGTATTCCACACTAAAACCTGTTATATGTACACTGAAGAGCAGGGTTAAGCATATTTTTTTCAATTTCCTTTCATAGAATATATAAATCATCTCCCTTCTCAAATTAACTCATTTGTACACAGTGGTGATAATTCTTAAGCCTGGATACATTCTGATATGATTTAAGTTCCTTGTTCCACCTTATATTTTTAGATGGATTTTGACAAATAATATGCCTTCACCAAACATCAGTTTTCTCATTTGTAAAATGGGAATGATATTACGAAATACCTAGAATTTTGAAGATTTTTCAAAGTAGTACTTAACAATTAGAGTAATTATTCTGATGATAATTGCAACACTAATATTTGTGGTTAAAAGAAAACACACCAATCAGGTGGTTTAATGCAAATAACAAAATGTTTCTTTCTAATGAAATGAGTTAAGTATATAGGCAATGAAGTTTGATAATCTATAATTAAAGTTACATTATGTCCATTCTTATTTGAATGGATGAAGAAATGTTCTAAGGTATATGAAGCCTCAGAGAATCTGCAGGACATAACTGAGAACTGAATTTAAATGTTTTCTTTGTCAATAAAAGAAAGGCAAAACAATATGACTTAACAAAAAGAGTTAATCAGTGATATAAATTCAGGACAGATAACATGGGCTTTTGTTAGCAATATATACACAAATATAAGTCTTCCAGTAATACATTACTAAATAAAATAAATAAATTAAAAAATATATATAACCTTATTAGGGCTACTTTTCTGACTCTGTCTTATCATTAGCTTTTGAATTGAGTAATCCCATCAAGAGAATTGGACTATGAGAAGTTGAAGTTTTGATGGATTTGAACATCACACTTCAAAATAATATACAACTACTATTATTAAATATCATAAAATTCCCCAACATTTCTGCATGATTACAACATATACTGAGTGTTTTTTTTTTCCTAAGCACTTTCTAAATATTTCATTTTAAGCTCACACAATGTCTCTCTATGGAGGTACTATTATCTTATTATACAATGTACATTTACTTATGGTGACAGAAGACATTACATAAAGGAAATATAATTTAATAATACACGATAGTACATAATTTTTTAATTATTATTTCATTATTGGATGGTTACACTAGGGAGCAATGTAAGTGAAATATTAAAGATAAACTAAATTCTAGTCCAAATATTTTATGTGATCACTTCTTGTAGCTGATGACATCTGAACTAAAGTTTCTACTAGTGCATTTTCTGTATCTGTTGCTGAAATTAAAATACTATTTATATTTGTAAAGCAAATGCTGCTGAGAAGTTTAATATATATTAAAACAAGTTGATACTACATGATTATGTGCATGTGTGTGTATATATATATATGGCCGTTCATTGGCATCTATACATTGTTAATTACTAAAGGACTTTTATTTTATTAAATCAATTAGTTTTGTGATGATTGTTAGATGTTTGCACTCTCAGATTTCATTTTGCTTTCAAACTGGGTGCACTTCACTATGAACAAATAAATATTTGGATGGTCCCATGGATAAAGAGCTACATTACCCTAGGGATAAACTATTGAAAATGTTTTATAATCTCAATGAGAAAAACCCAGTATTTTGTTAAATAAGTGATTTATGTCTACCTCACACATCCACATGTGTTCATTGACTGGCTGGCTAGTCTTCCTTTGATGCTGAGGCTGGTATTGTAATTACTTCAAATGGCCTTTCAGTGGGATGAAAACAAGGATATAAAAGGGAAAGCCTATTTCCTCACATGGAACAATCAAATTAAAGACATGGATTTCTGCTGGATCTCATATCCTGATGTGCCAATTTGATATTGAATGATTTTCCGTACGGGATAAAATCTCTATGAGAAACTTCCAGAATTAAAGATGAAAAGTTTTACTGAGTTACACCCATTTTTAAGAAGTAAAATGATCCATATCCTACTAATTTTAGCTTTCTTTTATTTCCAGTGTTTGAATTGAGTATTTACTTTTACTGGATTGAATGCTTACTATTTGTATTTGAATTAGTATCTTAAAATCTGTTTGCATTTGGAAAAAATGATGTGGCCCTTTAAATAATAAATATACTTCTCCTTTCTTAGTATCCTCAAATTATTTTTATATTTATTTATTGTTTTAAGGATTTATTTATTTATGCATACAGAACTGGGGTACAGGCCAGAGGTGCAGGTTCTGTGAGAGGACTCACCAGACTCAGAGTGGGGAGCAGAACAGGCAGATAAGGAAGTACACTGCTGAAGGCAGCAGAGGGCAGATTAGGAGAGGTCTGCTGTGCCATGTGGGTCACCTCCAGGGCCAGGGATCAAACTCACACTGAAGCTGCTACTGCCAGCTTGCAGTACTGTGTCCTAACCCGTTGTGCCACCAGGGAGGGCCCAGATTATTTTAGAAGGAAAAAAAAAAATCAAACTATTATTAACTTATTGCCAATTCTTCTTTATAGAATTTCTTGTCTTTGTGTTTTGTTTTTCCTTTGTTAAGTAAAAAATCATAAAACAGGTAGGTGGTCTTTCCTTTTTATAAATAAAATGCTAGATTTTGTTAACTATTACATGTGAGCATGTAATCCTACATGTCAAGATTCTTGTGTGGTAGAAAATATAACTCCAAATGTTACAGTTTTGGGATTTAACAGAACATTGTTCAATTTAGTATTCATTGGCAACGTCATTTCAGAATTCTGTTGACTGACTATAAATTGTTGTTGAGAACTGCAATACTTATTGCTAGACACATGCTGAGATTCATAAGAGCGTTCTAAAACTTAAATCTGATGTTCTGAAGGCAAGTATAAAGGTTTTCATTTCTGATACTTGTTATTGCAAGGCCATCAAATGTTTTAAGGAAACAATGGAAAATTTAAAAATGACTTGGGTTTTGTTAAATTATAATATTTTAAAATCATTCCTGATTTTTGTAACTATTTCATCTTTTGACCTTTATTTCATCAAAATCCTTCTAGAATTTCCATGTGTATGCTATTTTATATATTTTTATATAATTAATAGGATTAATATAGCACCATGAAGAGGAAAATTAAAAAAGACTAAAATGAACAAAAAAGGAAATTGAGTTAAAATGGGGACTAAGTGCATAAAGGGAGCAAATTCTGGCGTCTTGGGTTTTTTGCTTAACCTAGGATCTATTATTTTTGTTTCAGTTTTTAGTTTCTTCATATTTTAGTACCATTTTCTCTGATATTTCTAATGTTTTCCTTTCACTCCCTCATTTAAATGTGATAGCTCACAGCAGTCTGTAGTTAAGTAAATATAGCATAAAGTAAAAAAGCATAACTTTAAAATAATCTAAATGAAAATAGCATTTAAGCTGTGATGAGGAGGCAGTCTTTATATACTAGCCTTGCTTTTGTGTAATTCAAAGTTAAAGTAGCAACATGGAACATTCTAAACTGTAGAGGTGATGTAAAGAGAATTTCAAAAACTGTGGTGAATTATTTTTGGGGTTTAAAAGTTTTACATATAATTATAGATTTGATAGCTTTTCAATAATTCAAAGAATAAGGGACTTAGAAACTATGGCCAATGACAGGTTGTTTGATTTTGTAAAACCATTTTATATTGCAAAGCTTAAATGTTTTATCTTCAAAAATGAAGAAAATAAGGAACACCTGATTGATGTTTGTGATCAAACAAGATATTCACATATCAAGGAGGATCATCCTATATGGATTCACTTTCATAAACCTGGTATCCATTATCAATTTCCCCTAAGCACTCTTGGCCTTATGTTTTTATTACATCCTATCTTCTCTGCTGGACTTCAGTTGGTAAGAAATGTGTAAATAATAAGTGTTTTATATATATATAAAGACAACTACTGGAAATAAGCATCTCAAATTAGAACTTGTGATTGGTATTTCCATAGTTGCAACTAATTGAAAAAAGTCTTCAATACCATTTTCTGAAGGAAGAGTAATTGGGTCATTTGTCCACTGATGAGTTACATGTATTTTTATAGGTGAGTATTCATATCTATAATACTTTCCCAGGTCTTAACAATGCATAGGATTTTAGCAAGCACCAAAGAGCAGGGTGACTGAAATAATAATTGTAAGAAAAAGTCACATCTTTGAAGCTATAGGCAGCAAAGCAGTTGTTTGTGTATTGATCTTTTATTTATTGATTTTTTATTTTATTTTATGGTCCATGGACAATGCTAATTCTATGTCTAAATGATGATAGTAGAACACTTACTATTAAATTGATTTCTTCTAAACTAAAAATATTATGACACTAATCTTCAATTAAGTCTGGAAAAACAAAGTCATTTACTGGATAAATATTAATCGAGTAAATTGTACCAGGCCCTATTTTAGGAATTTGGATATACCAGTAAATGAAATATAAGAGGAACCAGAAAAAATACAGAGTTGACTTCTTATCAGTATTAATAAACTCCTTAATGTGAAAAATTAGGACTCTTCCTTTGATGTATTAGGACACCTATGTGAAAGAAAAATTTGGACATATTTGAGAAAAGAAGAATTTGAAAGTAAGAAAAAATATGAAAAATATTTTGGAGGATTCAAAGTTATAGTATAGCAAAGTACCTAGGTAATATGAGTATTGAGAAAATATACTTTTAAAAGTTATAAAATTAAGGGCTCTAAGAAAGACACAGGAGTGATCTCTCTCACACACACACAAATCAAGGGAAGGGGGAGCTAAATATATGATAGATTATCTCCTGAAAAGGATTATATACACAGAAATCTGAAATTAGACAACATGTTTGAATAGTTGATACTTTTTAACAGATTCAGAATAATGATTTTAAAATTCCCCCTGTGAGAATCTGCCAAAGCAGGATTGTATTAAAAAATGCCAATAAAAACATATCTGGACCAAAAACCTAACAGAGGTTTTCTGACCCAGGAACCAGTGCTTTTCCTGGATGCATCAGGTAAGGAGAGAAACAGCTTTAGGTCGGTTTCACTATACAAATTTAGCTGAACCTTCCTGAGTGAGTAGAGGGACAGAAAGAGAAAAGAATCTGCCCCACTACTGTGGAGAATGTAACTGAGAAAACTCACTCCAGTACATAAAACATTGAGGAAAAGAGAGGAAGACTCCACAATCAAGGTACTGGTCTTTACTGTTTCTCTAGTGACACAGAATCATAAAGTTCAACAGTATTTTCAGTTCAGAATTTGCTAGAGGTGCATCTCCAGGTGAAACAAAGTGAGTATGAGTCAGGTTCTTTCCTGGCTGGCAGTTTTTATAGTTTGAGAAATATAATGGGTATATCTGCACACACAAAGAATACACATTCAGTTGGGCACTGAAACGGCAAAGACAGATTTAAAAGCGGAGATGGAGGGCCCTCCCTGGTGGCACAATAGGTTAGGACGCAGCGCTGCAAGCTAGCCGCAGCCACCTCAGTGTGAATTCCAGTGCTGTTACCCTCAGCAGTGTACTTCCACCATCTGCCTGTTCTGCTTCTGCTCCCCACTCTGTCTTTGGTGAAGTCTCTCTCTCTCTTTTTTTTTTTTTTTTAAGATTTATTTATTTATTCATACAGAACTGGGGTACAGGCCAGAGGCGTGGGGGGGGTGAGAGGATTCACCAGAGACAGAGTGGGGAGCAGAACAGGCAGATCGACGAAGCACACTGCTGAGGGGAGCAGCGGGCGGGCCAGGAGAGGTCTGCCACGCCATGTGGTCATCTCCGGGGCAGGCGGGAATTGAACTCATGAGGAAGTGGTTTAAGCTTCTTAGTGCTGTGATTTAACCGGCTGTGCCACCAGGGAGAGCCCTGGGGAAGCCTCTTACTGCACCACTGGTCTGTACCCCAATTCTGTATGCTTAAATAAATCTTTAAAAAAAAATGGGGGAGATGGAAATGAAGAACTGAAGACGGAAGCATAGCCCTTCAAGTTAACACTGACGACTGCTGTTCCCATGCCTCCAACGTTCTCAACTAATTGAGAAAACAGTAGGAATTTAAGTGCCTCCTCTGGAGGAAAATAACAGTTTTCATCCCTGTCCAAAGGTAGGATAAGGCAAGGGTGAAAAGGAACTACTCTGAGTTATTTTTCTCAATGGAAACATCCAACATTTTGGTGTGCATTAAATTGTTATATATAAATTGAAAATCTGCTAAGGCTAAAGCTAATGATGTCATTTGCCTAGCAAAGCAATGAGTGTGGCAACTCTAGTTATATTCTTGACTATTTCATTCCTGCAGTGTCTAGTGCAGAAGATTCAGATTAACTTTTCTTTATTTCCAAATCTGGTAGATATTGAGCAATGAAGTGATAATATTGTTAAGCTGATTAATTCTCTAGATTCGTTAAATAGTTGGCCCATAGAATACTTGGCCTCAAACTCATGTCATGGAACCACAACCAAATGCTGGGAAAGAGAATGCAGATTTCAGCAGCTGAGAAAAACCACAAGTCTAGTTGGGTTAGAGAAACACTCCCACTGACAATAAGCAAAGTACAAAATTGGAGTGAGGTGGTGTTGATCTTTCTTCAAGCTCTCTGAATTCACAGTGTAAAAATTTAAAAATTGACCTTTTGATTTAATAATAAAAATCAATATAATTTCTGATATTTAATTTCTCCTTGGGCATTTGATGGAAGGTATTTTATCATTGAGATATCTACATGAGGTTTATTTTAATGTTGTCACTCTGGTTGCTGGATCTCAGGTTTTATTGGATAAAATAAACATCCATAACTTGGAAGGGAAATGGAATAAAAAACTTATTTTTAGTCTTGAGTGAAAAGTGATGTTGGTATGATTTTATTCACTGCACTATTTTATTCATTTCAGAACCTTCTGGTGCTTCAATCCATGCCACGAGACATTGGAAGGCTGCCTCCAGAAACCTGTGACAGGACTGTTCGCAGGAATCACTGATATCCTCTTAGGTATTGAGTCATATTTGCATCTGGTCATTGATTTCATGGTTCTGATCACATGGTTAAGACAGCAAAATGCTGTTAGGGAGAACAGGTTTTTCTCTTATTACTAGTTTCTATAGTTTTCCCCTAAATACTTATAACCTCTTGTCTTATATCTTACTTCCTTATTTCTCATAGGGAAAAAAAAATGAGTTGGCAGCAGCGTTGAAATTCTTTGATTAAATTTAGTTAATCTTTTAGAAGTTTCTTTGTACCGAATATTAATATGTAACAAGTTCTAGCTCTTCAGTAGGCACAGATCCTTAGATGAATTGTTTCAGGTCCAAAACCCTTTTTAAGCAAGTTATGTTTGATCCCATTTTGATGGTCCCAATACCCATATAACATAATTATTAGAAGTATATCCTTTCATTTTCTCACATTTCTCTTTTATCAATACAGATAGAGAAGCAGGGTCTGAATTATTGGACTACTTCAAGATCCTAAAATTTTATATATAACAGTATAGATCCAAAGCTTGCATGTACTCTACTACCTCTCTGATTGCAAGTCCCAGACTCTCCATAAAATCTGTATTACATCTGCACTGTGCTAGTGATGTGTGTCTGTGACCCTCTTGCATAAGATATCCACACTGGGATACAGAAATCCCATCCTAAATTTTTTTTCTTATGATGATGGAGTATCTGAAATGTGCTGCTCTCCAGATTCCTCCAGGCCACCAGGGAGCATCTTTCTTCTGTCACTCCTAGAATGGCCTCATGGGTCACATGGCTCAATGTGTCAGTCAGAAAAGGGTAAGTTATGGTACAGGAAAAAGACACTGAAAATTTCACTTACTTTAAGCAGCAAAGTTGATCACTTATGTGTATGACATGTTAGGGGGTGGGCAAGCAAGGAGATTGTGCTCATTACAGTTATCTAGGGATCTGGGCTGATGAAGATTCTCTTGCAACATGTTTCCAGAATTGCAGTATCAGTCAAAAAATGTAGCAAGCCACATTAAAACCTTCAGTGTAGATGTGGGACATGACGTTTTCATTCATATTCCCTTGCCAAAGCAAATCATATGGTCATGTTTGAGTTTAACATGTGTTAGATGTCTATACTCCATTTGGGGAATCACCGAATAGTTTAGTGTCCACATTTCTGGTGTCCTGGTATCCTTTGATAGTGACCTCTGCCACTTCTGACACATAATCAACCCTTTATTGGTTTTCTCCATCCTATTTCCTAGTCCACTGGGAAAATATCCTCCATCCCCATCTCTTGTGTCTCATTTTTTTTCAATCAGAAAGGGATGCATTATGTTCTGCAACTTGACTGTAGGTTTTTTTTATTGCTGTCAATATCCTCTTCAGATTTCTTACAGATATTTGGCACTCAGTGCTTAAAGTTTGTCCTCTGCCATGCAGTTTATTTAAGACTTATATCTTCTGTGGGGTTCTGAGATTGATAGGAGAAAAACTGTATTATTAGAGGAAAAAATGTTTTTAAAGATTTACTTATTTATGCATACAGAACTGGGGTACAGGCAAGAGATGCAGGGGCGGTGAGAGGATTCACCAGAGACAGAGTGGGGAGCACAACAGGCCGACTGTTGAAGTACACTGCTGAGGGGAGCAGCTGGCAGGTCAGGAGAGATCTGCCACCTAAGGTTGATCACCTCCAGGGCGGGGATCTAACTCATGCAGAAATGGCTTTCGCTTCTTACTGCTGTGCTTTAACACACTGCGCATCCAGTGGATGAAAATTTTCTGGTCATTTTCTTGAAATAAAAATGAACACTATGAAACTTTAATATTCACTTTAATTTACTTCTATGTAGAATTTATTCCACAGTACCTTTTTTTTTAAACATCTTACACTTAAGGTACAAATTGAGCAAATACTACACTTCACTACATAACACATAATAGAACCTACAACAATAATGAAATCAAAGCAATCAACGTATATCAGATTGCTATAATTAAAAATATATATACTGAGAATTTTCTGGAGAGAACTTAACTTGTATTAAAACTGCAATAAATTTGGAAAATCATAAAACATTATGCTTTAATGTAACTATTGGAAACATAGAGGGAAAGTGATATTCATTTATTTTATCTCAGGTATGTAAATTTTAAATAGCTTTGAAAGACATGAAGATAATATCAGGAAAACTTGAAAATATATCTTTTGCAAATGAACCTGAAAATGTCAGAAAATTCATCCCTACATATATGATAGTGCAGCAACATTTGAAATAATCCCTAGGAAGGACTTATTCTGTGTCTCCTTTGTGATCTATAATAGTGTCATTCACCTAACATGAAGCTACCAATTTTCTACAATTTCTGTGAAGTGAATCAATGATTCTCCTAACACCAAGTCTGCTCACTAGCTTGAAATTTGAGCTCTGTTTCTAAACTGGAATTCTAGTATATGAACCTGCTAGGGTTGTTTTCTTTTTCTTTAAGTACTTTTGTAGTGGTATTACACAAAGGCAATGCTATAATATCCCCAAAGAATATTTTTTTGAAAGACAGGAAATATGAAACACCATATAAAGATCAACCAAATAGAAAGTTTTGAGGTGCAAATCAAGTACATGCATAGCAGAGGAAGTTTATTTTAAAATGTAATTTGAAGCTTACTTTTAAGAAGTAAGATTTCAGTTTTTTCTAGTTTTTTCTACTTTTTTAAAATAATGTTCTCCAAGTAAGAAAAAAACTCCCACTGTACAAATTTGAAGGAGCTTGTTATACATTGTTGATAAATGTATATATTCTATGTTCTATATTCTATGAACTTGTAAGAAAACTTCCCATCATTGGAAATATAGATCTGGGAAAAACAAAAGGTAAAGTTATGTAAGTAGAATAATTATTTAATTACAATTTTCTGATTTCAAAAAAATAAACAAAAGTAATAATTTTGGTATCAATTGCTAAAGTAATCATAAATTATGAAGACTTAAAGCCCTGTTAAAATGAAATGTGATATACATGAAAAACTATTCACTCATTTAAAGTCATTTTACTTTTTTATGTTTGGTACTGGGTTATGTTATCCTCCTTATTGATAATGCTTCTTGCTCTCAATAGCTAAATTATACACTTGTTCTAAGGATAAAATAAACAGGGCCTCCTAGTGGCTCAGGGGCTAAAGTCTCAGCACTATCAGTCTACTGCCAGCCACTGTGGCATGAGTTCCATTCCTGGCCAGGGCATTGACCCTCATGGTGAAGCAGACCTCTCCTCTCTCTTTCCAGCTGCTCTGCTCTCTGATGCATTTCACTAGATCTGCCTGTTCTGCTCCCCAATTTTTCTCTGGTGAGTTCTCTCACCCCCTCACATTTTTGGCTTACAACCAATTTCTTCTATACATAAAGAAATAAATCTTTTTAAAAATAATGAAATAAACACTATGATCCATGATCCATTTCTAAGGGAGGCTTTCAATTTGAGGAGCATAAAAAAAGATCCTCTCCACATAAAGCTCATATTAAAATGTTAATTTTGGGCTCTCCCTGGTGGTGCAGCAGGTTGAGGCACAGCACTAAGAAGCTAGAGTCACTTCAGCATGAATTCTATCCCCACCCCAGAAGATCACCCAATATGGCACACCAGACTCTCCTGACCCGACCGCTGCTCCCCTCAGCAGTGTACTTTGTCGATCTGCCTGTTCTGCTCCCCTCTCTGTCTCTGGTGAATCTTCTCATCATTCCTGCACATCTGGCCTAAACCCCAGTTCTGTATGCATAAATAAATAATCTTTAAAAACAAATCTTAACATTTTTTTTTTTTTTGCTTATAGCCAAAAGAAAAGAAGTTCTATTTTCTAATGTGAATCTAAACTAATGGTCGTAGTGAGAATTCAATACATGATTTCTGCTAACATTTCTTTCACTGTTCAGTTCTCTAATTGGTGAAGAAGTTTATTTCTCTGCTACATGCTAATAATTTGTTGGATGTCATTTCAATTATGTTTGCCCTTTGCTACAAATTTTTCTTTAGCACTAGCACACACAAGTCTGTTTATAATTTTTTAAAAACAATAGTATGCCTCAATAATCTATCTCACAATAATGTACCTTCATCCCTAGCCCAGAGCTGGCCAGGTTATGATATTGTTCTCACACAGTTTCTTCAATTTTACTGTGATGTTATATTATGTTTCTCTAAGCTACTCTATTCTGGATGTCTTTAAAAATTAAATACTTAGATATAGTGTAAAGCATTCTGAAGCCTGCAGAATACAAAGAGTGAATGTGTATTCTAATTATATTGTTAACTTATATTTAATTTATGACTAAATAAACATCCATATATTTTCTTTTAAACTACTATATCTTCATTATGTTACCGATGTAATTAATTTTGAAGAATATCAGTATAATACGTTATGGTGGTAGTACTTCACTAAAACTCTTGTTGACTTTTTTTTTAAGGTTAATTTATTTATGCATATAGAACTGGGGTACAAGCCAGAGGTGCAGGGGTGGTTAGAGGATTCAATTCTTGGTGACTTTTATCAGGTGACTTTACCTATATTCTTGAATTCATAATTTGTGTTATTTTCTCTTCATCTGGATTTTAATATTTTTTCTTAATACTTTCCTGAAAATTTAATACTTTACTTTTCTTTTTCTTTTTTTTTTTTTTTTAAAGATAGTTTTTTTTTTTTTTTTTTAAAGATTTATTTATTTGTACATACAGAACTGGGGTACAGGCCAGAGACTCAGGGGCAGTGAGAGACTTCACCAGAGACAGAGTGGGGAGCAGAACAGGCAGATCAACAAAGTACACTGCTGAGGGGAGCAGTGGGCGGGTCAGGAGAGGTCTGCCACGCCATGTGGTTTCCTCCGGGGGCAGGCGGGGATCGAACTCATGCGGAAGTGGCTTTAGCTTCTCAGTGCAGTGCTTTAACCCGCTGCGCCACCAGGGAGGGCCAATACTTTACTTTTCTTAATTACTAAAATTAGCAGTCTGATGATATAAGAAGTATTGCTGGTTAGTTTGAATAACAGTTTCACTATATTGTATTAGATTATATTTTAAGATATTCAAAGATAAAGGTGGTTTCTTCAAATATCTTTATGGTGGACTGGTTGAGACTGTGAAGTCACTAAAAGCTAACAGCTGTTAGAAGGGTAAATTCTAATGCCAAGGATCAGAGACATTAGCCAGAGAACCACTAGCTTCTCTATTGAGTGAGAACAGACTTTGCAGAGATGGTGAACCTCAAAGACAAGTTAAGTCTAGACTGGACTTGATAATCCTATCCAACGTGACAGCCCACCACGCTGAGGAACGTCCCAGACAATTCAGAGGGAAATCAGCAAAAGGAGGCCAAAGGGTGTTCTGACTGTGCCCAAAAAGCTGTTCTCCAGATTTAAGAGAGATACTTTAGCGCTGATGAAGTGACAAGCTTGGATGCAGAACAACAGAGGCCAAAGCTGTAAATGGCTGGCCTGGGGCCCTGCATGGCAAGGGGCTGGCTCCTTTGAAAGTTCAAGATTTCTACAGAAGCCTAAGAAAAACCAAGTTTTTGCCAAACTGTTATTAAAATTAGGAGTGGTATAAATTGACACCAATTCTTTTAGATCCTGTTTCAAAGGATGATGCTAAGCAATATTTAATTTACTTGGTATATATTTATGATACCGCTCTGAAATCCATCTTAGGAATTCAGAAAACTGTGCTTATTTAAGAAATCTGGAGTTTGATAGTGTTTTAAATCTATCAAGTAACACCACTCTCTAGTGTCAATTAAATTGTAGTAAGAAGTAGTATGATTTCTCAGAGGGTATAAGTAATTAAGCAATACAGGTTTATAGAGAACCTAAACATTACATCTGGGATTAGGAAATTGGCCTGGGGAAGTAGTTTAAATCCTATAAATAATTTTAATAGAGTTTTCTTCATGAAAATATGTGCAAACCTAATTTGTCCTTCATCTCTCTTCTTTCTTAGGGATAAAGAATATGTGCATTCACCACCTCCAAAAGAAAGTTGCTGAAGAAATGTAGTACAGAGAACTGTTTTTTGGACTAGCGATGAGAAGAAGCTGGATGAGAAGAATGATAAAGATCATCTGGTCTATTTTATATTTCAGATGAGTGAAAGTGAAGTCCAGAGAAGTAAAGTGCCTTGTAAAAGATCTCATAAAACAGATAATTACAGAGGGAGGATCCAGGATCCAGGCCATTAATAGGCCCCATGAAGAGTATGAAAATTTACCCAAAATATTTAACAACCACAACAAAAGCATTGCTAAAACCTCTAAGATGCATGTGATAAAATACTGAGATTTGAGACACTTAAAACTATGACGAATTACCTTGTAAGGGTCCTCTGAGATTTGATGGTCGTTAGAGACCCAAAGTGCTAGGAGCCTGAAGAAACCATCTGAGCAAGTTTGAATACAGCACCAAGATTCAATCCTAGTTCTAGTTCATTCCAAGCCACATTGGAGCACTTTTTTTCAAGAATGAAAACAGGATACTACTTCTGACTATTCCTTTTGCTCAATGTGATAAAATCACGAGACACATTCAAGTAATCAAGGAATGAGAAAACATCCAGCAAAAATTATTTGGGAGAATGGGAACTCAGGTGATAATTGCCAGGATACTTCAGGTTTTGAGTAGCGTCAGGTATTGCAGGTTTTGACACTACTCAAAACCTGATTCATTGGGAATACTGTTCCAGTTTTCTCGATGTGATACTCTGATGAGCATATCAACAGCAAGATATTTTCAAGATAGAGGCTTCAGTGAAGCCAGCCTTCTGAATTTTGATTCATCCTAAAATTTGTATTACAAAAATAGGCAGGTGTTTGCCTGTTTATGTCTATGCAAATGTCTTTTTCTCTTAAGAAGCCTGCCCCTTTCAAGATATAGTTCCTGCCCACCAGTGTCTAGGTAGGCATCTCATTTTCCTCAATAACTTGCTGTGTGATGCTGAAAAAACATTATATGGCAAAATAATCTAAAAATATAATTTCAAAACTTTGTCAAAGCAAATAAAAAACAGGCGAAAGTCTTTGATTCTCTGTTATAAGAGAGATGAAAGCAACCAGCTGCCCACTACCAAGCTATTTTTTTATTGGAAAACAAAAGAATAACCTCACCTAGAAGATACACTGAAAATGTGGTCTTTCTATGGGGAACACTGACACTTTTACACTGTTAAAAAACAAATTCTCGGATCCCAACTTTAATTAACTAAACCAGAATTTCTGGGGTGGCAACCAGGTATTCATGTTTTAACAATTCTCCACATGATTTTTTGCCTACTTAACACTGACAAGCATTGATGTGGCACCTGACACTTTTTTGTCCTCTGTCGGACCGTATTTACTTGGAGAGGAAAACAGGTGTAAAATCAAGAATCCTAAACCTGGAAATGATAATTTTATGAAATGAGAAGATGAAACTGCTCTTTGGGATGTAGTTCTGGGATGTAGTTCTCATGCCAGCACACATGGAAACAAAACAAAACATAATTTGAAAAAGAGTTAGAAAAAAGCAGGAAAATTGCAGCATTAATTCATCTCAGAAGGAATTTTAAGAATATTTATATATTACATTTGAATAAAATCTTTTATTTTTTTAATTAACAAGAGGATTTTTTAATTATGTAAAAATAACAAATGTCAACATTTATTGTTTTTTATTATGATTTTTTATGTTTAAAATATCTTTTATATTCAAACAATAACTTATTTTGATTTCAAAGTATATTGCCTCTGCCATCTGCTCTAGTTGCATTGTTATACCTGAGAATTCAGTTTGAATGTGATGTTTTAATTTAAACACGCTTCTATGCCACCTCTTTCTGTAATAGGATTATAATGTAATTACATTGAGGTGAAAAATTTGGAGGTGTAACAAATAGATTGCCACCTGTTGTGATATTTAAAATCTGAATATTAAGGTTTATCAATATAAAACTATTTCACCTTAAATGCTTAAACATTGCCTATAATTCTTTAAGAAGTTTTTTAGAATAAACCTTAATATATACATGAAGTTATTATCTCTATGACATAATGATGAGACTCAAATGCTGTTTTCACACTGGAAAAATTCCAGCAAGAGTAACACTGCTGTACAGCTATCTGCCTAGGCCTCTTGTTCTTGCTGAAGGAGGGTCAAGGGATGTTGAAAAACTCCAGTTTATTCTGTGCAGAGAGCCATTTTACCTTTGCTGGAGATATTTGGTGATATGACTGTAGGGTAGGAAAATTGTCCAATTCCCTCTCGTTATATAAAGTAATGACTTCTTTTGGAAAGGACATTAGTATCAAGAGGAATTTTCCTTGATGTTTCTCATTATCACTATGCTGAGTCACTGTTCATTTATGAATTGACTAAAAAACCAATTCCCCAGAAGCAGTAGTAGATAAGGATTTGTGTACCTATAATTTATTTAAAAGGGTCATTCCAAAGCCGAGATTGGAAACAGCCAAGTGCCCATCAACAGATGATTTGATAAAGACATGGTGTATATACACATTGAAAAACTATTCAGCTATAAAATAAGATGAAATTCTGCCTTTTTCATCATGGATTAGCTTAGAGAGTATTATTAAAGGGAAAGAAGTCAGATGAAGAAATACAAGCACAGAATGATTTCCACATAAATGTAAGATAAAGAAAGAAAACTAATGCTCAAACAAAACAAAACAATATCAAATTCCTGGACTTAAAACAATGTTTTTAAAAAGGGAAGCTGGAAGGGGGGTGGTTATCAAGTAAAGGGTTCAACTATATAGTGAAAGAAACTTTTGGCAGATATAGAGTTTTGGTAGTGAATTAATACAGCATTTACAGATGACTATATGGCTATGTGTATGTATATTTGTATAGATATTATATATGTGTCATGTATAGTACATATATGTATAGAGATGACATATAATGCTGTGCTACTGAAGCCTAGGTAATGCTATGAACCAATGCTACTTTAATACAAACTTTTAATTAAAGACACATTAAAGAAAAAAAAAACAACAGGATACACAGACATTTAACTAGGGAAAGTTAGAGCTAGTCAGAGGAATGTAATTCAAACATTGAGAAAATTTTGAAGTTAGAGCAACCAGGAATCAGCTAAGACCACAGGACAATACAGTTCAACTCCAACTTATTCCAAAAAATTTTTCTTGAAACACACACACACACACACACACACACACAGTGATTCCAGTATATAACTCACCAAAAGAGTAGGAGAATCAGGAAAGGGAAAGAAAGAAATCAAGTCAAGAAATTCTTCAGTTTCAGGGAGATTTGTACCCTAGGCCTGATCCTGCCCAGCATAGCTGGAAAGTAAGTGATGTTTCACAGTTTGTCACATCTTAAAAGCACAGGATTTTGACTTTCACACTTCTATACCATTCGGCATTGGCTAAAGGTACCACGGTTGGATAGCCAGGAATATTTGGTGAAACTTTCAAACATTTCCTATTATTTCCATGTTGGGCAGGCAAAGCTGCCTCAAAAGACTAGAGAAATTCTTCAGAGAGTTGCAAGTATAAGTTCTCAGAAGCAAAGGATAGATGCCTGAGCAGTGAGACACTGAAACAGTTAAAGGAGTTAGGAGGCTCTGGGCAGGGATCATGAGCTCTGCTATAGTTACTTTATACTCATTCCAAAATATTTTGGCTATTAGTTAAATTAATATAGTTTTAAATATAATAGGGCATATGAATTTTTAATTTATAGTGAAGCCAGTCTATTGAAGACTACCGATTTTCTCACAGAAATTATAAAAGGAGTATTATATATGAAATAGTTTTAATTAAGCATAACATTTTGGCATCCATATTCAACTTTTATGTTTTTGATAATAAATTGACTCAAGCATTAATTTAAACACATGCCCAAAACCATGCAATGCAAGAAGAAGATATAGCAAGCAAATACTAATAGTAGCTTCAGTGATATCTTTATGGATTGAAGTCCAGTGGCAAGAAAAACAAAAGTGAATATAAGTACATGGGAATACATCAAACCAAAAAAAATTCTTGAGCAGTTAGAAGCTTTTCCAAAACATATATCTATGCAGCCAACAAGCATATGGAAAAAGTGCACACCACCACTTATTATATGGAAATGCAATTAAAATAGAATGGAATATCCTCTCATACCAATGAGAATGGGTCATATCAAATAGACCAAAAACAAGTGTGAGAATGTGGAGAAATGTAACCCATCACACTATTGGGGAGAATACAAACTAGTACAACCCTTAATTGTGAGGCAGTTTCTCAAAATATTAAAAATAGATCTAACATATGATGCAGTATTTATTTTCCTAGATATCTATCCAAAGAATGCAAAAACACTAATTAAGACAAATAAATGTGCTCCTACATTAATTGTAGCACTATTTTCAATAGCCAAGTTATGGAAATAACCTGCGCCCATACTGGTAAGTAGATGAAGAAAATGTGGTACATATATACAATGGGATACTACTCAGCAATGAAAAAACAGATTCTTTTCATTTGTGGGAAGAGTAGAACTAGTGGGGATTATGTAAGCAAAATTAATCAGAAGAAGGAATACAATTACCACATGATGAGATAAAGCCAAATCAATAACAAACCCTAGAATTCTATAGAATTTTGGTTACTACAGAGGGAGCAAGAGGGTTAAAAAACAAGTGTAGAGAAGACCAATGGACTATGGTGAAGGTTTATGGATACGTTGGTGATGGGTGTGATCTGGTGACCTACCTCTGAAGAGGTATGTGATATGAGACATTTGAATCAATCACAGGCAATGCTATCTCAATAAAAAAGTAAGGTCATAGCTGTAAATTAATTTGACTTATTTATGAGAAGATGGTCATCAGTGCTAAAATCTATTTTTTTAAATAGAAATAGCGTCAATGCTGGATAATTCTCAATCTAGCAACAAACTATAGTCACTCAAGAATACACGCAGTGACTGGAAACAAACAGAAAGGTCCTTTCACTACACTGAAAGATGATTTTTGAAGTTCTCTACTAAAAAGTGTTATATTTCTAGTTTTAAATTCTGTATCCATAATGTTTGTAATAGAAACAGAATTCAAAAGAAAACTAGTATTTTTTCACTAGAGAACAACTTAATTTATAACTGTGTCAGATTAAGTATGACAGGTGATCCATGAAATATTTAAGGCATCAGAACATGCTTTAGTGTAATGTTCTGTTAGTAAATTGGACTGGAAATATGAACTGAGATGAAAATAACAGTGCAAAATTAATAATGTTAAAAGACAGCTCTTTCATGTATTTTAAATATATATGATCAAAGAAGTGAAATATTTAGGAACCATTGAATTAATTTTTAAAAAGTATTACAACCAATTTACTTTAAAAAGTTAATATTTATCTTATGCAAAAATCACGTCCTTTGCTAGTAGAGTATGAAATATTTAAGCTAAAATCCTCTGAGAATTTACATAGTTTAACAAATAACTTCAAGAAACACTGGCTAAAAATAGTTGAAACCCCTACACTAATAAAGTTGGTATTATTCAACTAAATAGAATAGACTAAATTCTTCACATTTCCTCAGGATTTGGTATTCATTGACTTAATTGGATTTCACTAGAAGTGGGTAACCTGGAGGTTTGCAAATCCCACTTAAATTACTCTTCACGTTTGTTTTTAATGGAAGTTCTGCCATGGGAGTAAAGCATTTTGCTTTTTAGACCTAAATTTGACTCTAATGTAAATAATTACTTTAAGTGTTTTAGAGGATTGCAACTTATTATCTTGTTCCAAATACGTGGCTTTGTTCACTTGGTGACTATTTACAAATAATGTGCTCTTACTAGATAAAGAAGGGAAGAAGTTGTATCTTACTGCCAATCTTATTCAATTCTGTGGATTTATTTACTGATAGATATAATGGATACCTAATTTGTATGGCTTTTGCTTTAGAATATATAGATTAATTTTTATGAAATGCATTGTAATGGCTCAGACCATTGTTTCAGGCATGTAGCTTTGGAAAGGAAATGTTCAATAAATAATAGGAATCATTATTCGGATTTAACTTAGAGAGTAAAGGGTTAATTTGTTCAAGGATAACAACCCCTTGCAGGTGACCCTCCCAGAAAAAAAGAATTGTGTTCCTGTAGAAGCACCATGGAAACCAGCCTTGGTATGACGCTTAAAGCAATCAATTTTGGATTACAGCAGGACTTGGATGCCAGTCTCTCTTGTCATCATCAGCTTTACAAGAGTCTGTTTCTCCTCCAAGGTCTAGCATAAAACTTAACCCAATTTTCTTGCCTCCCAGAATCCAACTTTCAGGTTCTGCTAGAGCAGGGACCCCAACATTTGCTTTTGCTCTTGTCTCTGAGCTTTTTCCAATAACCGCTGTTCTATTAGGCCTGGAATGTAACCCCTGGCCTTGTGCCTTTGTTCACTCAATACTTATTTTTAATTCATGTCTAGAATTGCATATGCATCTGGATGAAAGAAAATAGACACATGAAAATGTCTAATATCCAAATTGCAAAGCTGATGCTACCACATTAAGATTCTTAATGTCTCAGTCTCAAAAAATGCTTTTGTGAAATGTCACTTTTAGAGTTCTTGTTATAATTTCATAAGATGATACTTGTACTTTTAAGAGTATTTAGTGTTCATTTGTTCATTTATTGATATGACCAATCATTCCTTCCTGAAGTTCATGGAGTAACTGCAGTGAGTCAGGAAATATCCCAAGCACTTACTAATTATCTTACTAAATTCTCAGTAAATATGAGTCATTAGTTCACCAATAGTTTTAACTACTTGTATTTCTATTATTAAAACTAATTTACTTCTTATTAAGGTTATGCTTACATTAAAATTAATCATGGTTTTATATTATTCTTAATTTATTTAAATCGACTTTAGTATAAATTAGGTTTGATATAGTTTTCATCTTTATAAAACTATATGGGCAAATGTTTATTATTGAAGTTCCCTAATTTATAACGCACATACAAGGGGTCAAAGAAATTCATTTTCCATTCAGCAGTTTTATTCAAGAAGTCTACTACAAGTATATGTCTCATCTACTTTTATCTCATAAACAACAGAGGATAGCTACATATAAGCCTAATAACTTTTCTGAATATTTTTTTAAAGATTTATTTATTCATACAGAACTGGGGTACAGGCCAGAGATGGGGAGGGTGAGAAGATTCACCAGAGAGAGAGCCGGGAGCAGAACAGGCAGATTGACAAGTTCACTGTTGAGGGGAGCAGTGGGCAGGTCAGGAGAGGTCTGCCACGCCATGTGGATCTCCTTCAGGGCAGGCGGGGATCGAACTCATGCGGAAGTGGCTTTAGCTTCTTTGTGCAGTGCTTTAACCTACTGCGCCACCAGGGAGGGCCTTTTCTGAATATTTTTTAATTAAATAATTCGTACTGAAGAGCTGGACTTTGTGAGGAACACTTGTCATAATTCAAAGGTAAGAATCTAGAATGTTAAATAGACTATAAAGTTTAGAATAGCATCTTTTCCATGGGACTCCACTCCGAATTATGATTTGTCAGAAGAGTTTTGTTAAACTATACAAATAATATATTTAGTTAAATGTTTACCCAAGAGTATTGTTACACCTGCCTTATGCTGCTGGGACACTTAAAAGAAGCCTAGAAGTTCAGCAAAGTTACATAAAACATGTGTGTTCATCTTCATACAATTTTGTAGTTGTGATATAATTCAGAGACTTGCTAACATTATAACATACTACATAGCATGTTAGATTATCTCACCTACTTCTAATAAAGGTTTATGTTTATTTAGCATGTTAAATCTACTAATTATGAGTAACAAATTAGTATATGATAAATCTATCACGTCAATTAATAAATATAGAAAATTAAATTATAGTTTTCACACACTACTGTGTTTCCAAAATGCTTGAAGGGATGTAAAAGACTTTGTTTTGTAATATCATGGCCCTTGAATGAGTTTGTATTCCCCCAGATTTATAAATGCATAATCAACAATTTAACATTTTATGTATTTAAGGTATACAATTTAATGATCTGTGGACACATTCAGAATATTCACCTTACCTAGTAAAGTGTTCCTTTTTATTTTTCATATTTCCTTTTGTTTGTGTGAGAACACATAAGAACTGTCCTCTTAGCAAACTTCAAGAATACAATACATAATTAACCATGGTCATATTGTTGTATATTAGATCTCAAGAATTGATAAATCATGCATACTGGAATTTAATACCCCTTGATCTCCATCTCTTTCTCCATTCTCCTTTGTTCCCAGTCCATGATAACTGCCACTTTCTGTTTCTATCACTTTAACAATTTTAGATTTCATACATAAGTGAGACCAGGCAGTATTTCTCTTTTTGTATCTGGTTCATTTCACTTAGCATAATGTCCTCCAAATTCATTCATATTGTTAAAAATGGCAAGGTTTCCTTCATTTTTTAGGCCTGAATAATGTGTGTGTGTGTGTGTGTGTGTGTGTATGTGTGGTGTGTGTGTGAGAAAGAGACAAAAAGAGAGAAAATGTTGATAGCTATTTATCAATCTGTGGATAATTAGGTTGTTTCCATGTCTTAGTTATTGCTGAAACAAAGATATCTCTTTGAGATCTTGATTTCATTTTCTTAGGATACATACCAGAAGTAGGGTTGCTGGATCATAAAGTAGTTCTTTTCAAAATGTTTGAAGAAGCTCCATACTGTTTTCCATAAAAACTGTACCAATCATACTTTTAAAATTTGTTCTTTACAGCAAAAACAAGGGCTCACTCAAAAATTTCCCATTTTAATATCATAATAAAAAATTTAATTTTATTAAAAAAATCATTGCTATTTGAGATATAAATATAAATTTGCATTTCTTTTTTTTTTAAGATTTATTTATTTGTGCATACAGAACTGGGGTACAGGTCAGAGACTCAGGGGTGGCGAAAGACTTCACCAGAGAGAGTGGGGAGCAGAACAGGCAGATGGACAAAGTGCAATGCTGAGGGGAGCAGCAGGTGGGTCAGGAGAGGTCTGCCACGCCATGTGGTCACCTCCGGGGCAGGCGGGAATCGAACTCATGCGGAAGTGGTTTCACCTTCTTAGTGCAGTGCTTTAACCAGCTGCGCCACCAGGGAGGGCCTGCATTTCTTTTTTATCTTATGTTCTGATTTTAAAAGAAACACATAGGTACTTTAGAAAACCTATAAGAAAGTTAAAAAACTCAAATTACTCCCCCAATTTTAAAGATTTTTTTTTATGTTCCATTTTTGGCCTTTTCCCTTTATTTATTTATTTTAAAAGATTTATTTATTTGTGCATTCAGAACTGGTGTACAGGCCATAGGTGCAGGGGGGTGAGAGGATTCACCAGAGTCAGAGTGGGGAGCAAACAGGCCGACTGCCGAAGTACACTGTTGAGGGGAGCAGTGGGCAGAGGGCGGGTCAGGAGAGGTCTGCCTCGCCATGTGGATCATCTCCAGGGCCTGGAATCAAACTTCAGGTAGCTGCAGCTATCTTGGATTGCTGCACAGTGCTGTGCTCTAACCCGTTGCAACACTAGGTAGGACGCTTTAAAGATTATCTTTTCTACTAAATATATCAAATATTATCTAGTCTTTTGCTATATAGTTTTCCTTTTTGGTAAAGTCTAATACCTGTTATTTCAAAAGAAAACAATGCTAGTTCCTATGTCCATTGTTTGAGGACAGAAAAATTCGGTCAAACATTGTTTACTCAGATGCCAAACTTTGATGCTTGGCAATCATGATGTAAAAAGTTAAAGTGCATTCTATAAGTTTATTCAATTATAGGAACTTGATGAATATTAATTAAATACATGCCTGGCACTAACTTAGGTGCTGAAAAGATATACTAATTATAGCATGATTCTAATTTTGAAGGACCTCAAACCCTTTTGCAATGGCAGGCAAAGGCATAAACACCAAAATATTATTTTATGCAAATTCTTGTTATAATATATACAATAAAATGTATAACTGAGATACAACTGAAAGGAGTGGATTTGGAAGGCCATGGATTAATTTATCAGGCAAATGGGGCTTGGGAAATATATTTGTAGGAAATTCCAATTAGATTTTGTAACGGATGCAAAAACATGGACCCGTGAAAGGCATACTGAGGAACTTAGGAAGGTTAGCATGACTGTTGTGTGGGTGTGAAGTAGGGTTTGCCAAGCCTGGATTTTTAGGTAAGGTGGGAAACATGAATAAGTAAAGACAGATGGATGAAGACAATAACAATGGTGGAGGATGTGGTAAAGTGGAAAGCATCTGAAGCATCTAAAGGGGGTGGGCAGATCAACTAAAACACATGTGCTTGCCAGATGTATCCTCAAGCTACAAGTTTGCATCCTATGGGAAAGAGGTAGAGAGAGTGGTAAAAAGATTTCATTTGGGATGTAAACCAATTTGTATTTTATCCTTTGGTTAGATTTTCCCAACCACAGTACTACTGACTTTCTGGTCTTGACAAATCGCTGTTTTGGAGGGTTCTCTTGTGCATTGTTGAGTGACTAGCAGGCTCTCTGGCCTCTACCCACTAGATTCAAGTGATGCCTTTCTCCCAGTAGGAACAACCAAAAAAATACCTCCAGAAATTGCTAAATGTTCCCTGGGTAGCAGAAATTGCTTCTCTACTGAACCACTGGGTTTCATAATCATTGAGGAGTTGCTTGTGATGGAATTATACAATGAGATTTAGACACTAGGGAAAATTCTAGTGGCAGGACAAAGAAGTATTATATGAAGATAGGAAAGGGCAGAGAAACTGAAGGCTGATGGTTCAGGCTAGAAGTTACTACAATAATTTTTTCTATTACTATAAAAAGATATATTGACAATCAAAATAGTATTGTAGTCAAAAAAAAAATCAGTGTCCCTAAATGCTCAATCTGCACATTTTTGAATATTATTTCACATCCTAGATAGAAATATTGCCAATTACATAATTTATCAACCATATTTATAGTGCTAAATAAGCAGGTCTGGCTTTTGCATCTATTATTTTGTATACTGTGGCCTTTTATTTTTTTAATAGACAGTGTGTTACTACCAATACTTTGTACAAAGTGTAATTGTGCAATTGTGTAATTGTGCAAAGGTCAAATTACATTGGAAATAGAATCTTGACATACTTAGAAGTACACCATAGTTGAGAATGTGGAATCATAATAAAGGTCTATGTTATTGGAACCTTAGAGCATTTATTACTTTATTCTTACTTATTTAACAAGTACATGGGGTCAACTGTGTGACTGGAAGAGTGTTAGCTTTTTGGGATGCAATCATGAACAAAAGTGATGGATTCCTAAGTTTGGAATCTAGTGAACAGATCAAAGATTATTCAAATAACCATACAGCAGTACTGAAAGTATGGAATACCTTTCAGAAAGGTATTGGAATCTTTTAGGAAAATTAGAGTGATCATGTTAATTCAGAGCTATAGTTACCTTTAAATATAACTGCCCAGAGTGATATCTTAAAAGCTATGTCTTTACATGGCACAGAGATGTACTGTGTGAGAAAAACACTGTTATACTGTATCTGAACTAATTTATTACTCTATAAACTTTTATTTATTGATCTAGATATGCTTATAAAAACAAATTTGATATAAAGTCAACTTTATAAATACAGTCATTCTGTGTAAATACAACCCACAACACACTAGGATCTAATTAACCAAATAGCTGCAGACAGAGTGGAGAGTCAAGCTATTATATGGGACAACTTTTACATAAAGCAAGACCAAATATATTGTGTCATTAATATCACTAGCCAGGATACAAAATTTTGTGCATAAGGAGTCATTTACTCCCAGAATATAGTAGGTCACTGCTAAATTTACTGGAAAGATGGATTAATGGAAGAAAATCATCTTCTATATAAAAGATAGGGTATAAAGGCCCTCCCTGGTGGCGCAGCGCGTTAAAACACTGCATTAAGAGGATGAAACCACTTCCGCATGAGTTCAATTCCCGCCTGCCCCGGAGGTGACCACAGGGCGTGGCAGACTCTCCTGACC
>NW_004567105.1:22049085-22126950 GCF_000260355.1 Condylura cristata
TTAAAAAAAAAAAAAAAGATAGGGTATAAAGACATGACTCTGATTTCAATCTTATAAAAGTTATAGGAAGACAAAGATAACTGTATTCCTATTAAAATATGTGGGCCTTCCCTGGTGGCCCAGCGGGTTAAAGCACAACACTGAGAAGTTAAAGCCACTTCCTCATGAGTTTGATTCCCACCTGCCCAGGAGGTGACCACATGGAGTGGCAGACCTCTCCTGACCCGCCCGCTGCTCCCCTCAACAGTGCATTTTGTCGATCTGCCTGTTCTGCTTCCCACTCTGTCTCTGCTGAAGCCTCTCACCACCCCCGAGCCTCTGGCCTGTACCCCAGTTCTGTATGTACAAATAAATAAATCTTTAAAAAAAAAAATCTGTAACAGTACTAATGTCTCTGCTGAAGCCTCTCACCACCCCTGAGCCTCTGGCCTGTACCCCAGTTCTGTATGTACAAATAAATAAATCTTTAAAAAAAAAAATCTGTAACAGTACTAATGTTTAAGAGCAAGTTTAAGAACTTCCCAATGAATTCTGGGACAGAAAAAGACAATTTCCTGTGGAAGGCAAAAGATGTATCTGATAAGAGGATGAGAAGAAATTAACATCTGAATGAATCTTGTTGCTTGGGAAGTATAGACTTGTGGGGGAAAGGACATTATTGGTACAGTTTTAAATACAAAGGCAAGAAGATGACATAACTAAGCAGACAAGGAAATGAACCTCTGAGATCTGGTGACCTACAAAAGGGACATGAATAGTATTTAGGTGGACTATCTGGCAGTGACATTATAAATGGACAGCAACTGAGAAATCATAATTGCACGATAATAATGATTTGATTTAATTTACTAAAATGATGTTCATTGAGGTAATATTAATTTACAACAGTCTATATTTTAAGGGTGTAGGTTCACATCTCCTCAACTATTTATTATCATACCATGTTCATTCCTAAGGTCCTACATAGTATATAGTATATATATACTATAGTATATAGTACATAGTATATAGGACTCACCACCCAACTTCCTTTCTTGGTAGCCTTAGTCAGAATTTGTTGTGCTCTGTTTTTGTCTATTCCTTTACTTTGTTTTAATTTTAAATTCCACATATAAGTGAAATCACCCATAAATTTATTTTCTCCTCTCTTATTTCACTTAGCAAATCCTTGCTATTGCAAATGATAAGATTTCATCTTTTTTATAGCCAAGCAGTATTCCATTGTGTATATTTGCTAATCTTCTTTAACTACTCATCTGTTCTTGAGTACTTAAGTTTTCCCATGGTTTTGATATCATAAATAGTTCTTCACTGAACTAAAAAGTACATATATCACTTAGAATTAGTGGTTTTACATTTGTCAGAACAGTAGGTAGTAACAGAATTGCAGGATCACATGGCGGATCTTCAAAGAACTCATACAACTCAACAAAAAGTAAATAAACCAATTGAAATATGGACAGAAGAGTGAAATACACTTCTCCACATAAGATATACAGATATCCAATAGGCACAGCAGAAAATGTTCATCATCATTTATGAGGGATATGCATGTAAAATACATAATGAATACCACCTCATATCTGTGAGAATAACCCATATCAAAAAATCCTGACACAAGTGTTTGCTAGGGTGTGGAATAAAGGAAACCTTCCTAAGGTTGGTGATGCAGACTGCTCTAGCCTCTATCAAACCATTGTGGAACTTTCTCAAATCATTAAAAAGAGATCTGAGTAAAGATTTTAAAAGTTGAAATCAGTGATTTATTTAACTTTTACTCTTAAGATCTTTTTATAATCTTAAAAGTATAATAATATCAAGAGTTTAATATTTAAAACAACACATAACTGATCACCTTATGTTTGACTTGATCATTATATGGAAAAAGATTTGTAATATGTCGCCTTTTTAACTCTCACTAAAATAGAAACTAGAGATAAACTTTAAAAAATGGCAAAGTAAAAAGAAAATGGCAAAGTTTGGTGTGTTTACCCTTCTACAAAATGAAATGTTCATTCTAGAATTTTTTTAATAATTTCAAGTTAATTATAATCTATTTTAAGATAATAAAGAACATTATAACTGCATTTTAAAATTATTTTAATAGTATGAGCTATTTATTGTTAGTTAAGCTATAGTCACTGAGCATTTAATGAGCCATCTGCAGGTAATGATCTTTGTTAAAAGGATGGTAAAGACAGTGAAATGTCAGAGAGGAAACAAACAACTGGATTAAAGTATACAATTACATTTTAGGAGATAGGGTTGTATAGGTTTTTTACAAGTTGTTCTAATTTTATAATTACCACCTAAGGAACTTTCAAATTAGATGTTTAATTTCAAAATTTTAGCAGGAGATACTATGAGATACATATCTAATTTTTTTAGATGAATCAACATTATATCTGTAAATTTCAGTTTAATCTCCACTTAGGTTTTGAACTATTGTTAGGTGAAAAATAAAGGCAAGAATAGTTAGACAAAGAACTTATTTGATAAAGCGAGGATTTGATTAAGATAACAAACCAAAAGGATATTGTAGTTTATGAAGGCAGAAACAGTGAGTCCTTGACAATAAGAATGTAATCATTTTTGATAGAAGGGACTTCTAGCTCTAAATTGACCTAATCTAAAAATAGAATGATACTTAGGCAATGCATATCCTCTCTCCTCTGCCCTGCACAGAGAGATACCAAGGCCAGTGCCCATACTGAATTCTTTTTTTCCCCCCTCTTTTTGATACCTTCAGACATCAAATTTCTGAACACAAGATTTTGGAATCTGTGAAGAAAACTTGTTTCTTTGCCCTCTAGACTAGGGTGGGACTCCAGAAAACTTAGTTTCACAAAGCTTTGTGGTCATGGATAGTCACCCACAGCTTATTTTCAAATTCAGTAAAATGGGGATTAATAATACTCTTATCAAAAAAAACTAAACAAAGTTTTTGTATGTATCAATTATTTTATCTATAAAATAAAATTAAATGTGGCAACAATATTGAACTCTATAGTGGTTTATGGTTATTTATACTTTTATCCTCTGGTCTTTTCCCTGCATTTGAAATAAATCACCATGCTATAACAAGTGTAATAAAAAAAGGGAGGGGTTCCATGTTCTCTGCCCTACTTAATGAAGGGCAGAGCTGAGCAGAGAATGAAAACTATAAAGGGCTTGGGAGAGAAGACTTGGAGGAGGCATGTGGAACAGAGAGACCTGTGAAGAGGAAGCTGTGCACCAAAGACTTATGGACATTAAAGGAGACTCTGGACAGAGATGCGAATGAGGGGATATGTCTGACAATGGCAGCCTTTATCTTGACTTGTATTTTGATTTTGCTCTTTTCTTTCTAGACTTACCTGGCCTCTTCTCCTTCTTTCCTATGGTTACCCACTAGAAGTGCCTTACACTATGGCATGGTTTTTTAGAGCCTCAGACTACCACTCAATCTACCCAGTAACAATACATTGTATATTTTCTCAAAGATGGGTAAATTATATCACAATCCCTAATTTATTTAACCATTTCTTTGTCCCTGGGTTATCACAGAGAATACTCAGCAGTAGAATGTTTGGCAAACACCAAAATAGCAAACAAATATGAAATTTTAAAAGATATTGCAATGTTCTATTATTTGTCATATTTAGGTTAGATGATCATGTTAGCAGGACAAGTTAGGGTTAATTAGGCAGCTTCCGGGCAGTACAGGCAGTGACTTTCAGAGTTAAGGAGACTTCTAAGACAAAGGCAACAAAAGAAATAAAGGAAGCTCAAAGGACAACAAATTCTAAAGGGGGTTAATCCAGTGTCCTGGGCCATGGGATGCTCTTGGACAAAGACAGTACAAAAGAATGACTCTCTGATAAGGGCTGTGAAGTAGGAACATTCCAAGCACAGAGCACAGTGAGTGAGACCACAGAGAGCTAGCCAATCACAAAGAGACAGATAGAGCCTTAGAATAATTAGGGAAGGAAGGTCTATATTCCCTGAGGCATAACTCTACTAGGTTTCCTTTCCCCTTCCTGGCCTGGTTCCACCCACCAAGGAGCCCCACTTCATTTCTATTTCTTTTTCTCCTTAATAACCTTTTTCTTTTCTAAATCTGCCTCTTTACACTTGCTTGCCTGAACATCTGTGAAGTTCCTGCTGCAACTTTGTGCGACACCATCCTTTGGTGGCCTAGTGCTGGGACTCAGTGCTGCTGTTGCAGCCTGGGATCCGTTCCTGCCTAGGATACTAGACCAGGAAACCTGAAATTATAGTATTAAAAGACCAAACAGGGATGGCCCAAAATATGGTCACTGTGGCCCAAAAGCTTGCCACAAATCTAAAGAAACTTCTGGTGGGGAACCAGAAGAAAGGGGCAGAAGAAGCCAGGCAAATCGGGGACATAAAGGGCAAAATCAGAATATAAGATAGGTAATGCCTGCGACGGTCAGCCTCCCCATGGTTCCTCATCCATGTCTCCACAGTATAAGAGACATGTCTCCAACTCCATGTGTCTCCCTCCATGTTTCCCAAGTCCCTGATGTAAGTCTAAAGCAAATGTGGCTTCTTCTTCACATGTCTCTCTGCTCCACATGCCTCTCCCTGTTTCTTTCCAAAGTCTTTTCTCAAGTCTCACTGCTTAGCTCCAACCTTCCTGAGGTGGGATGAAGTAAACTGAACCTCCCCTTTTTATGGGGAGTACACAGTTACAGGAATAAGTTGTCTTACTCAATGGACACATTCTACTTCCTTCATATACCATCAGCAACCTACTAGTGAACAGATGGATATTTTTCTAAAAATAAAAAAAAGAACGCTAGTTAATTTATTGGTATGATTTATTAGTTCATTTACTAAAAGGGACTTGAAACTTCCCTAAGAAATTACCATTTATAATAACATTTCTTTCTCCAGAATATCCCTTAAATTGAAGCATGAAGACTTTAAATAAAAGCAGACTGAAGTAATTTAATTTTAATGGATAGTTTGAATTTATCTCAAATGAGATGTTTGTAATGATAGACTTGGGTTTGGCACACACAATGTCATTTTGTATGCCATGGACAGAGGAAGTCAGATGGCTAAGCCCCCAATATTTATGGGATGGGAAAGTAAATACTTCCCGTAAAAAGTTACATAGCAATTGTCAAGATATTTAAGTTTTTATCAGGGAGGGATAATAAATAGTTAGAAACAATAATAGAAACCATGGTAATCCTCTCTCTACTACACAAATATTTACTTTTTTTCCTTATGCAAAAATCACTCCTATGAAACACACCCCAAAGCTACATCCAATAACAGTGACAGGCTCTAAATTTAGAATTATTATAATCTCCATATGAGATTAGATGTGACTTCATCAGATACTAGTGAACTAAAATGTTTAATAAAAAAGTAATCTTTAACCCATTTATATAATATATGAGCATAAAATAGTGAACAGATACATAATACCTGTAATATCAGAATATATAGTAGCGTCTAGTGTATAATGGAAGGGTGGGAGGTAGGCAGTTACCCTACTCAACAGTAATTCTGAAATCTAATTGTCAAATGTTAGGAATGTCCCCAACCTTGATGGTGAGCCATTATGTCCAGATTAGACCTTGATTCTATTTCTTGGGAGTAGATTCTCCATACTTTTTAGTTTTACCTTCTGTGAGAACTGTATTAATCTGGCCTGTTAAAACAAACTACTACAGACTTGGTGGATATAAGTAACAGAAAATCATGGCTCAAGTTTCTGAAAAACTCAAGATCACAACACCACCATGATTTTCTGATTATAGCCATAAAATAAATATTAGATTATAGTGGGAGAAAGGGATTTGGCTCCAGGATAGTAATGGCACTTTCCTGGTCATAGCCAGCTCTGTCCTGCTTGTCCCCACAACGTGGGTGGGGATTGGATCTCTCTGGGACCTCTTGCATAAGGACACAGGCATCCTTTGGATTGAAGCACCTCCCAATGACTCTGTGTATTAAAAAATACTTAAGGAATCAGGATAGCAGTGTATGGATTTTGGAGGAATGTAAACATTCAGAACATAGCAAAACATTTCATTAGTAATTGAGGAACTTGCCTCAATGACTGAAAGCTCAGTAGCAGGCATTCTTACTATGCTTCTTCTCTGCCAATATTGAGATCCTAAAGCTTTTTATCTCTTAAACCATCCTGTAGGCTCTTTTTTTTTTTAAAAGATTTACATTGAAGACTGGGGTACAGGCCAGAGGTGCAGAGGTGCGGGGGGATGACAGAACTCACCAGAGACAGCGTGGGAAGCAGAACAGGCAGATCAAGTGAGGTATACTGCTGAGGGGAACAAGGGCAGGTCAGGAGAGGTCTGCCACTTCATATGGGTCACCGCCTGTGTTGGAAATCCAACTTGCATTGCAGTGGCTGTGAACAGCTTCACAGTATTGTGCTTTAACCCACTGTGCCACCAGGGAAGGACTCTGTTTTCTCTTTTGATTGTAAAACTTATTTTTTTGTGCTTTAATGACAATGGTGACATCCACAATCACTTTCACTTGAAAAAAATGTCCTTTTCTCTAAAGTGGGTGCAATAGTTATACCTTTATCATTTTCCTTTACTGAATAAGGAGGCTCAGCTCCTCTAGATACCACCCCTAGTCTGTAAGAAATCACCTCTATTCTCACTTTTTTTTTTAAGTTTAGTAATAGAGAAAACAATAATCCTTTTCTACTCTTCTGCTAGGAATCTATTCTTTTACTTCTTCCCACATGGAGTTCCAAACAAAGGCAAATAATTGATACTTCCTTTACATTTAGAGAATCTATTTTCCTTGCTGGAAAGGCTATCATTTAAAACAAAATTCTATTTTTGCAACCATAAAACTAGTGTTAGATTATGGTGGGAGAAAGAGACTTGGTTCTGAGTTGGTAATAATAGAAAGTTCTAGGGCACTAAGAAAGTACGGCTGACATAATTGACGGTGTACTCAACACTAAGACTAAATAAAATAAAATAAAATAAAATAAACAAAGAAGAATAATACAATAGTAAAGGAAAAGTAAGGGACTGAAAATTTCAATGAGTATAATAAGGCCCAACTCTTTTGGAGTAAAAGAATGGTGAGAGGCTGGGATAATAGCTGGTAATTAGAACAAAAATTTTGGAATTCACAAAATCAGAAATAGTATAGATGATCTGTATTTTTTTTTTAAGATTTTTATTTATTTATTCATACAGAACTGGGGTACAGGCCAGAGATGCGGAGGGTGAGAGGATTCACCAGAGACAGAGTGGGGAGCAGAACAGGCAGATCGACAAAGTACACTGCTGAGGGGAGCAGCGGGCGGGTCAGGAGAGGTCTGCCACGCCATGTGGTTACCTCCGGGGCAGGCGGGAATCGAACTCATGCGGAGGAGGCTTTAGTTTCTTAGTGCAGTGCTTTAACCCGCTGCACCACCAGGGAGGGCCCCGATGATCTGTATTTTGAAAAGAGGAACTATGTCTTAAGTAATTGGAAGATTTGGAATGATGCATTAAGTAATTTATATTTAACAATATATAGAATATATCATTTTTTTAAAGATTTATTTATTTATTCATACAGAATTGGGGTATAGGCCAGAGATGCGGAGGGTGAGAGGATTCACCAGAGAAAGAGCCGGGAGCAGAACAGGCAGATTGACGAAGTACACTGCTGAGGGAAGCAGCGAGTGGGTCAGGAGAGGTCTGCCATGCCATGTGGAATCTCCTCGGGGCAGGCGGGGATTGAACTCATGCGGAAGTGACTTTAGCTTCTTAGTGCTGTGCTTTAACCCGCTGTGCCACCAGGGAGGACTCTAGAATATATCTTATTTTAAAGGTGTTATTTCTTGAAAAATGTCTCAAAAACTCCTTAGTATACCTAGCAAACATAATATGATATGCACTTGTCAAATTGCACAAACACAAAAAAAAAATCACTTTATTGAATTGACATATGTAATTTTGGGGATAAATATTATAAATTAAAATAAATGTTATGTGCCACAATAGAAAAAGTAATTGCTAATAAATGATCATTTTAATCCAAAGAAAACTTAGTAAAACATATGTTCTTCTTTTGCATTAAAGTTCTTTTGCATTAAAGTGACATGTATAAGCTTACTATTTTAATCCTTTCTAAATACAGGATTTGGGTGACCCAAGTCAGAACCAGTGGCAACAATGGATGAATGACCAATTTCTCAGGGGGAAGGCTTAATTTACTATGAAATTTTATTTACGTTGGAGCTTGGTCTCTATTCCAGCAAAATATCAATTCACATAGCTGAACTTCATGGTAGGGATATATTGTCTACTAATTTCTTCAGGTCGATACATAAGATCTAAAAAGATATCTCTAGATGATTAGATTCTTACTTTCAAATTTATAAGGAATTGTAACCACTTCTGCACAACTCTGTTATCAAAAACAGTAAAAGACTGATGGTAAAATAAAATTTACTATCTCTTAGTGAGGCAATCGCTGCAATACTTGCTACTTTCTGTAGAACATTTCTTGATTGAATGCAGAGAAAAACAGGTACATAATAAAACTTTTGTTCAATAAGTGTTCCATAATGAACACTATAATTTGGAGATTTATATCCATTATTCCAATTGTATTGAGCTACTTATTTATTCATTCTTTCAGAAGACACTGTGATGGGGTTGGGAATACAAGGCTACATAAAAAGATGTCCTTCCTTGCCTGACCTTTTGAAAACTGAATCTCTGGTTTCATAGATAAAAGCCTCAGGAGTTCTGATGCTCAAATCATTATTTCTTGTCAGTATCATAGTTAGAAAGCCTACTTGACATGGGAGAAAAGGGCTTTTATTAATCAAGTATTTTTATGGTCTTCCTTGAGGTTATATGAAAATGTAGTACTTATTGAAATGCATTGAGGAATTCACCTAATTAATTGTCTAGTCTACTTTAAAATCAGTAGATATGATATGAATATCTTTAAGAAATATATTAATAATTAAAAACTTTAATTGAGAATCTGGAAATTCTGACATGTATATGGACTCCCTGGTGATTTAGGAGTTATGATATTTTGATTTATATGTATGTGTGTGCATGTGATTTCAAACTTATATTTTAAGAGCATATTATTATATTTTATTGAAGCTAAGATGCCATTAAACAATAGATACATTTTTTACTTATATGCGATTAAGGAACATAAAGCAGTGTTAAATAATGTACAATCATTGATAATAAATAATATTTCATTTCAGATAGTTAAAATGGGAAATATGAATTTGAAATCAATAAAGTAAAATATATACACATGTATATAAACACATTTTTTTCTTTTTTCTTATTTTTCAGATAATGGAATACATTTTTATCATAATTTTCCTTGATGGGTTATAAAATTAAAAGAGTATTTCTTTTTTTTTTAAGATTTATTTATTTATTCATACAGACCTGGGGTACAGGCCAGAGATGCGGAGGGTGAGAGGACTCACCAGGGACAGAGTGGGGAGCAGAACAGGCAGATTGACGAAGTACACTGCTGAGGGAAGCAGCGGGCGGGTCAGGAGAGGTCTGCCACGCCATGTGGTCACCTCCGGGGCAGGCATGGGATCAAACTCATGCGGAAGTGGCTTAAGTTTCTTAGTGCTGTGCTTTAACCCGCTGTGTCACCAGGGAGGGCCCCAAAATAGAGTATTTCAATTGAAAAAAACCTTCGTTTTAGATACATCTAATACAACACTCAATCAGAATTACAACTATGATTATTAAAATTTTAGATTATATTTATTCATTATGACCTAAAAGTTCAGCTTGGAATCAAAAGTTACTTGGCTAATTGTATATTTTTCTCTTCTTATTGTAAACATGTAAGTCCTATCAGTATTTTGACTCTTGCTGGTTGATCTTTGAAGTCATATTTGAGTAAATTCTATCTATTCAATTTTAAGAATTTTCTTCATAGTGCCAATTTTCAAGTCATATTGATTATTTCTAAGGTATTTAACAATAACATATTTTCAAGAATTATTTAAAAATAAAACACTAATGTGAAATGTAATGTGGTTATAAAATAAATCAAAATCATCTGACAATGAACAAGTATTTAAATATAAAGGAATATATAAAACTAAGAGGCAATGTAGGAAGTCTAAAAAAAGACAACTGAAGAAGCATGAGAAAAAATTACCTTGCCTAGAATAACCTCATTTTCAAGCCAAATACTGAAAACCCATTCAATCAAATGTATATCCTTTCTTAGCTTTAAAATTACAATTCCTATCCCAAAGCTTTGGATGAAAAGGGAAGTTTGTGAAGAACCATTCTTCACTTATGGGAAAGTTGAAGCCATTGTTGAGTTTGTTGAATCACTCAATTATTCTAAAAAAGTCCTATAGGGATTGCCAAGGGTGATGGTAATGAATGAAACTGATCTAATCTTGCAATATGAAAAGTATTTCTTGGAGAGGAACACTTGTTTCACAGAGGAATCTTCAGGGAAATAAACAGCAAAAGCATCCTTTTTTATTTCATGGAAGGAAACTTATTAACATGACATATAAGAGAAAGCATGGGCATTTTAAATCTAAAAGAAAACTTGTCTATTAAAGTCTCACAGTAATTCTAGCTTCAAAGGAGTTTGCAAGCATCCTGAAAATAATAATAATAATAAAAAGATAATGCCACACAATGTTGGTCTTAATTATATATGTACATTTTCAGCTAGGTCTGTATAATCCCTTTCAGATAGTAATCTGAAATTTAACTTAATTTATGGTCTATCAGGCACAGGCTTCAAGACTTGTGAAGGTATTAGGCATCTGTGATCCACTTTAAAGACCAGCACCAAGAAATGACACCCTGGTTTTCATTCACAAAGCAAACCACCTACTTAGGAGCTTATGGTACTAGGCCCAAGCAATGAAGCCTATCTCTATGGGACTGTATAACTTTCAAAGTTTCTTGTATATATGTTTGCTTACTTGAATACTGTAGCAACCTCAGCAACTGTTAAAACAACGGCAATGCTTCTTTAATACACTTCACAACCTCCTTCACCTCATGACAGCAGCGACTACTGGTATAGAAAAATAGAAAATTACGCTAGCTGATCTTACTTTAAATTCATGACCAGGAATCTCAGGTGGGCCCTTAGCACTGCAGGCAATTTTACTATATTTCCCTAGTCAATTTACCCTTCTACTTTTTTACATGACTATTTCATAACTCTTCCCTCTTCTCTGCTTGGTAATTCCGCTTCCTAATTATTGAGATAATAGATGCAATTATAAGAGGATTTCTGAAAATCTCACCTTTAAATCCATCATTCCCTCTGAGTCTATGTTTTTCCTATTTACAACAGATGAACCATTCTTGTCTCAGCCCAGCTCTTTCACCTGCCTACCTTATTCCCTCTCACCTCTCAAAACAACTGCATTTTTTTTGCCTTTTTCTTTTGTGTCATCAATTTTCCGTCTGGTATCCCAGGATATAAGTATTATGCCAGGTATCTTCTCAAAATACTTCTCCCATAATCTCACAGTCCCTCTATTGATTACCCTGATTTTTTAAAACTTTTCTAGAGAGCATTCCATGTACTCTCCTGTCACTTTCATATTACTCACACCAAAGTTTTGGGTCACCATCATTTTGGAAACTACTCACGTCATGGTGACCAGTGATCTCTACATTGGAGATCTAGGGTCAACTCCCATTCTAAATCTTGTTGGACCACTTAGCAGCCATTACAACTGCTAACCACAACTATTTCGAACCTTTGATTTGTTCAAACCCTTGATTTGTACTCTCTTGATTTAAACATGTCGAGTGTCTATTTAACAGTTGCTACTTGAACATGCCACTAGGCATCTCCTATTTTAATGTGTTTAAACTGAACTTCTGGGACCTCCCTAGTAGCACAGAGGTTAAATCTCAGCTCTATCAAGCTATTGCCAGGCACTTGAGACAAGAGTTTGATCCCTCCTAGCCAGGTAGCTTAACACCCGGCACAGCAGATCTCGCCTACACTGCTTTCCCCTCAGCAGTGTATTTCAGTAGATCCACTTATTCTGCTCCCCACTTTGCCTCTGGTGAACCCTCTCACTGCCCCCTGCACCTCTGGTAGTTCTCTGCATACATAAATAAAAAATAAAAACAAATGATATAAATTTATAGTTTCTGTGTACATTTGCTTTTTCTCTCTCCCTAACTACGCATCAACCTCACTAGCCTACATACTCCATATAAGAATGGATTTTTTTTCTTTTGTTTGGGTCTGTGCCTTAATGGTCCAACCAGTATTTGTCTCATGTGTGACTTGATTAGTACATGTTAAGTGAAAGAACACACTTTGAACAATTATTGGGTAATTAAGTCCCGAAGCTTAAAGGGACTGAATGAACTTATATTGCTATTTAAATTAAAATAAACTTGAATTTAAATCATTTTTTATTTATAATTTGACACTGATTTACATTTTCATATAATGTGATGTATGGATCCCTCAAACTTCCACCTACTGCTATGCAAAAAAAATCAGAACAAGCACAATTCCCAAATATTACAGGAAGCTGCATCTATTTTGTTGTGTCTGGCATGAATGTGCTTTTAATACTTCATTTATCTTTCAAGATCCAACTCCATTGTTAACCTCTCTTTGAAGCCTTTTTAGACTTCTCATACAGAATCTCTCCTCTATATTTCATAACTTTTTGATGCAATCATTTATTGAATGTTCCAACAAGTACACTAGGTGCTATGAAGACAAAATTAGTGATCTAAGTGAATATTTTACTGTAAATTCCCTAGAGAAGTCTTTTCAGGGTTTTAGAGAAATAATATATTGCCTTTACAGTTTTACACACTTAACACTACAATATTTTTATAGATTCCATTAATTGCTTTGTTATTGTGATTCTGAATACTATTGGCTATTGATATATAAGCAACTCAGAAAATGTTTCTTAAAGTGCATTTAAACTAGTGATTCATTTCATGGTTGTCTCTCCAGCTTAATGCAAAAAGGTCCAGTTTATCAGTTATATACATGATTCTGTGTTAGCAATAATACTTGCTCTCTCCATGCTCAGTTCAAATGGAGCACAATTTAAGTAAATTATACATCAGGTTTCACCTCAGTTTCCTTTCTAGCTATCCATGGAAAGTTTATTCAGATGAGTAATGCCACTGTCATTATTTTTATACAAATCATATGCCTGCTAACTAGAGAGACGAATAAAACATGTTTTTGATCTAGAGATTTGAAGTATCCCATCTTCTACATCATTTTGCTTATTTACTCACTTTATAAGGTATTCCTTTTGTCCCAGCCAGAGAGTTCAAGAGTCAAGCTGTTTGGAATCGATTTGAAAAGTCTATTCCCTTTGGAGATAATTAAGCCAAGGTAGAAGTATTGCTTAAGATGCTTTGGCAGAAAACTTATACCTAGTGTCTACCCAATACTTTCCAATGAAGAATGTTTTTCAGAGAAAGGTGTCAAGATTTTCACATCACCATAGAATGCAACTGGAAAAATTCCAATTGCACAAACACAGTATTGCTAATTTAATTTAGCTAATGTATGAAGGCAGGTTCATATTTCCTACTCTGCAATATTTCTTTTCTCTAGAATGAAAATTAACTATTTAAAATGTCATGAGACTTGATCTTTTGCTGGTTACTTAATCTTGCTAGTGATTTTTCTATATGTTTTCCATCTCCAATCTTGTGTTTGATGTCAAGTCATGCACGTGAAATTCCCGTTTTAATCAATCCGTTATATTTTTTAAAAAAAAAATGTATATACATACAAGAACTGGGGTACAGGCAAGAGGTGGGTGAGAGAATTCACCAAAGGCAGACTAGGGAACAGAAAAGGAGGACGGCCTGAAATGCACTGCTGAGGGGAGCAGTGGATGGGACAGGAGAGGTCTGCCATGCCATGTGGGTCACCTCGCTGGCTGGGGAATTCAATTAGTACTGCAGTGGCTGTGGACAGCTTCGCTGTGCTGTGCTTCCTTTACACTATCAGGGAGAGTTGCATATGGAATTTCCCTGCTTTAATCAGTTCATTTCTTATGAAGATAGGCAGCTGCCAATATATAGCACCTGTCATCATTTTGAGTGATTCCTTAATGTCCATTTCTAAAAGATTTCAAATATATATTAAACATTGGTTTAAAAGACATTTCGACAATATTCTTTTAATTTTACAACAGTGCGTTGTACATATGAAGGTACAATCTAAAACATTATACTTTATAATGAGATTTTAGCTTATTTAATTTTGATTCTTCAAAGAAGGTAAAGGAAAACATTCACTATTATAATTCATCAATAATATAAAACCATTTTGAATTTGGGAATACTAGATGTTAACAAGATGCATATAACATAAAATACTTTTCCATCAGTATTGATTTATACTGAAAATACATGTTTATTTATTATGAAAACCAAGAAGCATGTTAATTAATAAAGAACATTGGCATTTTGACCTTACCAGGTATATGCTTTTGAGTTTGACATCTGTTTGAAACTCTGATTACAGTCTAAATTTCTCAATTATTTTTATTAATGAATAAGCTGAATCAATATGTCATATGACACAGTCTACTAGAAATATAAAACTTCAAAAGTGATTGTGTGGTCGATCAAGAAAGTTGATTACAGAACACGAAAGTTAGAAATTGGTTCATACAAGTTATTCATTGAAAAGTCATTCACTATTCTGCTTACATTTATAATTCAACTGAGAAGAAAGTGACAGTGAGGATGAAGGCATATTTTCTGTGTTTGACCTTGTCAGTATAGAAATACACATGTCAAATAAATAGAAAACTGGAAGCAACTCAAACTGATACAAAAAAAATACAAAATAAATATTAGGTTAAGCAGTGGCTCGTTGGAGGTACTTTGGAAACTCATGGATAGCACGTCACAGTGAAATCCATTTAAATATTTATAGGTGACTTAGTACTGGAGTCATAAGTCAGGTACAACTAACTATTCTATCACTTTTGCAGCTAAAACCCAACTTAATGTTGGTACTACATAAAATTATGATGGAATTACTTCTCTGCTTTTAAATATTCTTTGAACTATATAACTTATGAACTACAACATGTAGAGCTGACAACTTTTCCAAATAAGGACAATGCATTTACAAAACACTTTTCATTGTTTACCTGAAATTCAAAATTAACTTGGCATACACTATTTTATATGACAACCCTACTTAAAATAAAAACCAAGAAATTCCCGACTATCACTTAGTTTCAACCTGAAAGCAAAAAAGGGCCAATTGGGAGGTTGTGAGAAGGACATTTTGTTTCTGGTTTATTCAGGATTTTAATTTCCTCAGCTAGAAAAGGATACCAACAATGGAGTCTTAAGATTTGCACCTCTGAGAATGGATCATGAGTGTTCCTTTATTCCATTCTTGTTCTATTCACACACATTCACAAAGTGAGGAAGAAAAATCAGCCTGAAAAGGAGGCTAAATGATCTACTTGACATTTTTCAAGTACCAAGATATTGGGTGAGTCTTTCCACATATATAGTGGGGCTTTATTCCTGAGGAAATAAAAAGAAAGTGTTACTGTAGAGTATTTTGGCTTTGACTTCAGGAGATGAGTTCTATCCTTGCATCTTTCTTCAACTGCATAGAAATAATAACATCTTTTAAAAGCTCCCTTTTGATCTCCTTAAGGAGTGGAAAGGTCTTTCTTAAGATAGGCTCTTTCAAATTTTGTAAAATGTAAAGAAAAATTTCATACTGTAATTAATTAACACCTAACCAAGCCATTAATTATAGTCATTCAAAAATTTCTTTGTCCCTGAAATTCTGTACTTTCTTTGCTTCATCAAGACTCATATCACCTGTACCCTTTCAAGAGTGTATTCTCTGGATTCAGCACATATCTCACATTTCATATACATAACTATGTGCCTAAATATTGAAGGAATACAGAGTACAGAATAAGGTGAAATTGATCTGTTGGTTGACATTATAACTATTTCCCCCATTGTAGTTAATATGGTGACTTGAAAGAAACCTCCAGAAAGACTGGAATTTTGGCCTCTATAAGTGCCACATCTTAACATCTAAGAGATGGCCTAGCACATAGGAGGCATTCGATAAATATTTCATGAATTAAGATCCCTGTAAACCTCTTTTTACACACAGTAAATGATACTTCACCTTAAAATGAAGTTCAACATAAAATTTATGGTATAAAAAAAGAGAAAATATAATTTCCCAAATGTGAATATAAATATATGTGGGAAATATAAATTCTCCCCAAATTAAATATGTTTAATTGTGAGAACTTCAATTATAACTGTGATATGACAAATAAAAATTATTGTTCTTAACTTTTGATTTTGGATTTTTTTAATCTCAAAAGTAATAGATATATACTTCAACATTTCTTTTGAAATTGGAGAAATAAAATCATTGTGTTAACTTTTGCTTTTGAAATGAAAGTCCAGCACTGAATTCCCAAAGCTTTTTTATTATTTTATATGGGGACCATATTCATGGCAATAATTGATAAATGTATATAATCTAATAAATGCAGTACACACATGTTTTTATATGTAATAATATATTTATTCAATTTATCTAATATCCTAAATTTACTTAACTTCTTACAATCAGGTACCACTTAAGACACTAGGGGAGAAATGAATCTGAATATGTATTCCCTTTCTTTATGGGTATTCTGTTATAACATTTCTAATGTGATGCTTTTCCTCTAGGTAATTTGTATAGTTTAAGAGATGGGCCACCTGACTTTCTCCACAGCAAATCCAGCACAGTGGATTTCAAATTTAATTTAATAACTTATTAATCAAGGGCATCTGTGTGAACAGAAAAGCTATTTAATGAATGCTTTTAGCCAGGTGCTTTTTGCACTGATGCTTGATTTACTTCAGTGACTTTCCCATTTCAGTGACCACACCTCCCTATGCTATTATCACAGTATCATCAATAATAAATGATGATGATTAAATATTTCAATATATCAGATATCCTTCAAACAGCTTCTCAGATATCTTCTCTCGGCCCTCACAAAGAAGTTTAAAAGAAGAAAAAGCTATTATCACTGTGTTGAAATTGGTATATAAAAGACAAGACCACACAAGAATAGACACATTTCAGTCCATAATTTAAATTTCAATTAAGCTATTTTAGAACCCACGCACTATAGTTTCAGATTGCCCCAAGTATCAATTGGTTGCCAAAATATTTCCATTGAACTATCTGATCAGAACTAATAATTCATCAATTTAAAAATTTGTTTTGTTTTTTTAAAAGATTTATTTATTTATGCATACAGACATGCGGTGCAGGCCAGAGGTGCAGGGGTGGTGAGAGGATTCACCAAAGACAGAGTGAGGGGCAGAACAGACAGATTGACGAAGTACACTGTTAAGGGGAGCAGCGGGCAGGTCAGGAGAGGTCTGCGGTGCCATGTGGGTCACCTCCCTGAAGGGAATCGAGCTTGCATGGAAGCATTTGAGGCCTGCTTTGCAGTGCTGTGCTTTAAGTCATTGCACACCAGGGAAGGTTCTTAAAATTTTGGTTTTAAAAAAGATTTATTTATGCATACAAGAATTGAGGTATAGGCCAGGGGTGCAGGCTATGAAAAAATTCACCAGAGGCAGAGTGAGGAACAGAACAAGCAGATTGACTGAAATACACTGCTGAGAGGAGCAGCAGGTGAGAAAGGAGAGGTCTGCTATGCAATATGGATTAGCTTCTTGGCCAGGTCTCAAATTCATGCTGCAGTGGCTACCAGTGGTTTAGACTTAACCCCTTCTGCCAGCAGGGAGGCCCCCCATCTTTTTAACGCTTCATACATGTATATTTAACACCTATTATGTGCTGGTTAATCTCCCACACAAGGCAGACATGAATTTTGTCCTCATAAAGATTATAATTAGAAGAAGAATTGAGACTGAAAATTAAATGGCCAAAATCATTTCAGAGAAAGAATTGCAATGAAGAATTTAATTGGCCTTTTCCTTACTTGCTGAAAAATAATTTCTAAATTCATGAAATTTACTGAATGATGGAAGTTCTTTGTCATTCATGGTGGATCCTAACAGTTTATGCCAGCAAGATTTTATGATCAAACTCTAAACAATTTGCTAAAATGAGGAGACTCAAGATAGAAGCTGACTATGCCAGTATGATTTTGAGCCAAGTGACAATAGTTGATCTCTGAAAAGAGGAGGGAGACTAGAATTGATTTCAGTCACATGGCCAGTTACTCAGCCAATGAATCTTTAATGGAAACTAATAAAAACTTGATACAAAGATTGGTAAGCTTCCATGGTTTGATTTAGGACCTTGATCTTTGTATCTTTCTTGCTATAAAAATTACAGCATATTTCTGAGTTCTGTGATTTGTTATAGTGACTTATCAAGCTTGAGAGGATAGTGGGAATCCTTAATTTGGTAGACAACTCGGCAGAAATTGGATGTGATCCAGAAACTCTCAAACTTAAGGTTGGTATCGGAAATAAAGGCAATTTTGTGAAGTAACCTAAGTCTAAGTAATTCGCTTCAGTGTCACTGCACAAAGCTGTTATCAAGATAGTTAAACAAGTGACATAAAAATGAATGTCTTGAAGTTGGCCGTTAGAATCAGAAATCAAAGAAATGACTCCCTGGATGACACTGGAGTCAAGATCTGAAGGATCAGAAAAATTCAGGAATCATTAATCTGCAGGTTGAAAACTCAAGGCAAGAAAAAGTAGCAAGTTCATTCTATAAAAATGTTCTGTACAAAGAAAGAGCTTACTAAATCTCAGCAGAAGGAAAGGGATACATGACAAAGGTATACATATCATTAACAAACAGACCATTGAAAACTAGATTTAACAATTAGAGTAACAGTTTTGTTCTGGTCATCAAAATCTACATTCTCATTTTCTTTATGAATACACAGATTGTGTTTCCTAACATTCCTTTGGGTAGGAGATATGCATTATTCTACCAAGGGAAATGAAATAACAGTGATGTGTGTTCTTTTTTTAGCCCATCACTATTTCTTTTTGGAATGCTAGATGGAAATATCACTAAAAATGTGAATTAATGTTAGCTATAAGATGGAAAGCAGTTGCATTACTGCATTACTACGTGGGAGAACTATTCTCAAATCAGGAGAAGAAAAATTATAATGAATAAAAAACATGCCTTGATAACAGATATGTAATATTTGAATCAGATTTCTTAACTGATTTAAATCAGTGAGATGGCTTTTGTAAACCTTTTGATACTCAAAAACACAGGTCAACAGAGATTACATACTGAGAGTTTATATTAGGGTTTCCTTAAACAGAATTTTAAAAAGGTATTTCTAAGGCATAAATTTTAGTGAGTGTTAGGAATCAAACCAATAAAAGAGAATCAGAGGCTAAGTGCAATGCACAATATAACAACACAAAATAAATTTAATCTGAGGACCAGGTGCTAGAATGAATCATTGGGAATTGCCACCAAGATGCTAAAATATCTTTAACTTGTTGTTATTGGCTTCAGATTTAGATGCTGATTCTTTACATATATATCTCAAAATCAAGAAACATAAAATATACTGTGTTGAAGGAACTATGGCAAGTTAAAAATACTGAAATTTTGGAAGACTGAGTTTAAATAATTTGCTTAATGTCATCTAGATATGCAGTAAATCCCGGATTAGAACTCAATTTGGCTGATATGATTGACTTTTCTCTTACCAAATAAATGTTTCTGAAGATGGAACTATCAGAAAGAATCACTTTGAGTGATTAGACAAATCCACCTGGATGACAGATCTTACCACTTTCAGTATAGATGTGCTGGCCACATAGAAACATCATCATGGTTGTAGTTTTCTGTCTTAACTTTCTTTTCTACTTACATGTCTCCAATTTAATTAAAGACTCACTAATTAAACAGAGAGACTCAAAACAGTATTAAGTGACTTAATACTATAGTTAACATCACCTTAAGGAAAGTCTTTTCAAAGTACTCTTTCTAGTATAGGAAAGGATTAATATTCTCTGAAAGTAGGAATGATATGCCTATTGCTACAATTATGCAAGGCACAAAGTCTAAAGTGAAACTACATCAACTACACAGCAGGCCTCTATTTGTAGGCTCACACATGGAATAGGTTGATTTAAGAGGATGATAGTTTATTTTTTTGCTTGGGCGTGCATACACATAAATATACATAACTTTGAGCTACTTCCGTGGTGTTAGCATAAAAAGACATACAATAAAGTAATATTCTGTATCAATGTAGCATTTACTAGCAGTTTTGTTCCTCTTTCTGAAGGGCAAGAAAATATTTATTCTAGCATCTAGTTTTTGCCAGGTACCTTTTTTAGATGCCTTATTTTACAGATAAGCAAATACAAACTCAAAAGTTATTTCTCTGAAGGTATGGGAGTTCTGTGACAACAACCAAGATTTATGCACATATTTATCTGATTCTAAAAACTGATTTGAAAAAGAATATTAAGAGTTTGGCACTTAAAAAAAGTATTAAGTGAGAGAAATCTATTCTTTTGTTGTTTTCTAAAATCTTATATTTGAGTTGACTTTATATATTCAGTAAACATTTGTTTGTGAAATATATACCCCACATTTTGCCACAGATAAGACTCACTGCAGTGATCATGGACAAAGGAATCTCATGGGGTTTAACATAATAAAATAAGTTATCAAAAAGTTATATTTTATGGTGAGGTATTTTAAGCTCTGAAATACACAATTATATGAAACTACAAAATTCTGTCAAAATGGACATTTTTTGTCTTCATCTTCAACTAATAGTGAGGTTATGTGTCTATTAATTTTGGGTGCTGAATTATGACTTACAGTGACTTTGTTGAAAAATACATAATAGTTTTTAAATGACAAAAAAAGCCATGTAACATGTTTTTCTGAAAAAGTAGATATTTTAAAGTCCATCAAAGTTTTCGAGTACTAAGAAAATTTCTTGGAATAGCATAGAACCACATGACAGATATTTTTAAAATTTCTATTTGTTTATCTATAATTTACATGCTATTCTAAAAAGGATCTATTTTAGAGGAGTTAATAACATATGAAAACTAAGGTAATATTTAGTAAGAAGGAAAAGATGTTGCTTTAAAAATCTAAATTGATTTACTGAGAGCTGATCTAAAACTTTGAACATCTGTTTAAAAATAGCCCTTGAGAAACAGTTCTTGTATTAAATGAAGGTAACTTCAGTTTGAAAAATGATGGCTTCTGAAGAATAACACATATCAGCCCCATTTTTAACTGGTGCTTGTTTTACAGAAACCAAAGCAGATGCAAACAATTTAATGAAATCTTGACAGAGACCCACAGTAGAATAGTGCCCGCAGGTCAATATACAACATTGTCTAGAATTCCATTTATTTTACATTTGTTCCTAAATATAGAAAATAAAAATAATATTTCATCATAACAGTGGGTGATCATACTTTCATTCTTTCTTTGTTCTACCTCTAAGACTAGGTTTCTTTTTGTGTTTCTTTGTATGCATGTGAAGGAAAATGGCTTTAAATGATAGGCATCCCCTCCTGTAGCTGTTTTTTCCATTATTAGAGACAAGAACAGCATAGGCAAAATTACTCTGCCCAGGGAATTGTTGTTTGAAAGCTCTTTAAATCCACTGTGAAGAAACAATCAACTGGACGTATAAATATGATTTGAACAATTCCAAACTGTTACTTTTGATGTTGCATTTGTGAGATAAATGTAAGTTTTTTGCATTTCCATTTATTTTGTGGTATCTTTTTCAAGATACCAGTAATAACTATTAAAATTTTCATTTATTTATTTAAATGAAAACAAAGGTGTATGGCTTTTATTCGCTATCTTTATATCATAATGTGTTTGAATCAAATTAACTCTCTAAGAAAACCGTTTTCATTTTTATCTTGGAGAAAAGCAAAATAGCATTAGTTTAGCCCACTTGCTAAGAACAATCATTACATTAGAGATCCAAAATTCTTTGACTGCATAGAATTTATTATGATTTGGGGAAAATTAAAAGTTTTTTTCCTATTGTACTTTTATTTTTCATATGATGCTTTGCAATTTTATTTTTCATGGGGGTAATAGTCATACAAAAACTATGGCCAGAAACATGAAACTATATTTATTTCTCCCAGAAGAGAGCCAGGAACTGATAGCCTTCAACTTATATCCAGAGAAGGAGAGTAAGGAAGGATTTATTATCACTGAGAATAAAAGGGAAGATGTATTTTTTATCGTATAATAGTCACACAAATCAGATTAAGTAGTTATTGGGCACACAGTTTCTCAGGGAAATTTTTAAAAAGTGACTTTTTTTTTTAAATTCCAGTAGATTTGGAATAATTCAAGATCATTAATGTTTTCCAAGCAAGGCAACTTCTAAACCCCTCACCTTTCCAGGGACATTTAGAGTGCTGGAGCCATTTTTGATTGTCACATTTAGGGTGTTACTAGCATGCAGTGAGTAGATGACACACACTTAACTCATATAGTGCACACCAGCCCTTATAACAAAAATATTATCAGGTGTAAAGTCTTTATAGTGTCAAGTTTGAGAAAGTCTGTGGGAAAGAGGATCTTTTATTCCTAAAATTAAGCCTAACTGAAGAGTTCTATAGCATTCTATCTTGCATGAAAAGAAGTAACTCATAAAATAATGCTGTATTATTGCATTTATGTTCAAATATCTGATAACAGTGGTATGCCATATTTTCAATATTAGTTACAGAAAAATGATCATGCAAAAAAAAAAAAAAAAACAACCCTGTGTGATTTACTATCTTTCTTTAGTTAAAAAATGGCATTTTCTGATACTCTTATGTGCCTTTTCCCTATAAAACATCACTAAGAAAATTGCTAATATAACAATATTCACTGGGCTAAATTATTAGAGAATCATGAAAAATAGTTGCATGAAAAAATAGTTATGCTATTTCCATTGGGGGATGGACACATCTATTTCCTTGTTCAGATCTTTGTGGATATTCTTTTCAATTTAAATATCACAATACCTTTCTAAATTTCTTGGGGGGTGGTCTAGCACTTGCACAACCTTCAGCTTCTGTTTGTCTTGAAGGCCTTTATTTTTTTCTTACACCTGAAGGAGAAGATTATGTAATTTAATGATTGACTGGGGATTTTTATCTTTATTTTGATCATAGGCATTCCATTCTCTATTGGCTATAGTGTTTCCTCAGAGAAGTCAAACAGAATCCTGATAAGGGTTCCTTTCCAGGTTATCTGCTTCTTCCCGTCAGATTCAGTATTCTTTGCCTTGAACTCTTAGTAGTTTCATAGGCTGTTTCCTGGTGTAAGTCATTACATTTAGATAATCAGGTATTCTTTTAACTTCTAGACATGTACATTTGCTTCCATTGCCATGCCTGGAAAATTTTCCTCTATCAGTTCTTTGAATAATTTTTTAAATTATTCTTTGTCTTCCACTTCTGGGATATCTATTATTTTTCTATTTCTGAGATATCTATTATTTTTCATAATTCTCAAGTTTTCTTAATTTTTCTTCATATTTATTTCTTCCTCCTGGAGTCTGCATTATCATCTGTGAAAGCAATGAATCAATCTTCCTTTTAGTCTACTTTACTCCCATATCTCCAGAATTCTTATTTGCTAATTTTTTTTGTCCTGAATCTCCATTACTTTCTTATATATAATGTCAATTTTGATCATTAATTTCATTAATGATCATTAACTTTATTTAATTTTAACTTTATTTAAACTTTAACTTTAAAGTTAATGTTCATTAACTTTACTTCTCAGGACATTAATTTGTTTCTTTCTGAGTTTCCTTGTATATCTTTACTATATTTTCTAGAATCTGCTGTTTTGTTTCTTTGAACTTCTTTATCATAGCACTTTTGACCTCTGATAGGATGAAAACATTTTCTGTATCTTTGTAGTTGGATTCTGGAGAATTGTCCTCTCTTTGTGATGAAACAGCCTCTTGAAACAACAAGGTACCAACTGTTGTATTTTTCTGTCTCTCTATGTACTAGCATTTTAGGTTATTCTATATTCAAGTATCTTAAGGGAACAGACTTTTCCATTAGATGGCACTGTATGTCAGGGAGAATTCCTCTGTAGCTGTCTCCCCTGGGGTTGGCGGAGAGTGAAATTGGGTGTCCCGGGGTGGTTCATACTGTGCTCCCACTTAAAGTCCTTCTCTCTGGGTTTCAGACCCACCTCTGTGTAATCAGGGGGTCAGGCTTTTACTGCAGCTTCATGGCAGTGCTTGCCAGTAGATTTCACTGTATGTGTTCTCCAGATTAAGCCTGGAGGGAGCTGAGTGAGGGATTCCCATTGTTCTGTGCCTTATATTATTTACTGGGGACCCTATGCATCTGACTCATTCTGCACCTTCACTCGTAGTGCCCTACAGTTAGGTCCACACCAAGCAGCTCTGTCCTCTCTGAAGCTGCCTTCTCGTGGGGTTGACAGCCTAATCTGACTCCATCGCTTTCTCCAGGTACCTCCTGCCATGTCACCCATCATTTATTGCACACAGTAGAATTTTCTCAGCATCTCCTCTATCCAGTCAGCATTGGTCTCTGATGTCTTGGAGAGGCTCAAATTTTGCTTGAAGTCATGGGTCCTCTAAATCTAGTGTCTCTCTGAATGACTCTAGATTATTTTCCTGCAGTCAAGGAGGAAAATTTCTCTGATGCCATCTTCCCCTCTCTTCCCCAACAGTCTAATTTAAATTAGGTAACTACTCAGCTCAAGTATTTCACGTATGATTGATCCCATTACCATGGAGATAGTAAATTGCTTGAGACCCAAGTAATAAGAGAAAAATAATAGAACATCGACACCTGGATTTTCTAAAGCTATAAAGAATGATTGGTTCACATTCTTCTGAAGTTTCCAAAGTGACATAATTAATAGCATGAGGGAAATTTGTCTGAATATCAAGTCAATATAGATCAAAAGGAACATGAGATGAGAGATGAAGGACAAGGTTTTTATTATATTTTATTTTGTATTTATTATTATAATTTTAGGAATATACACTGATTCCTCCTTATGAGCATATGTTCTACTCATCCTCCAGGAAAGCACCAATATCCTTTCTACTTAATTATTTTTTGAAACTGATTTTAGGATCGTGCATTGCATTACTCCAGCGTCTTGACTTATTGTGCTCTATCTGAATGCTGTTCCCTGAAATTATGTGATGTAGCAAGCTGACACTTTGATTATTTGAGCTAATGAGTTCCTATTCTTGGATTGTCTAATTTGATTGAGTTCGTGACACTGTCAAATGAAACTAGAAATACATTTATATGTAGCTTTATCCTACATATAGTAAGAGAATAAGTTTTTGAGGATTGTATTACTTTTTTTGTCTTTAATTCAAATGTGCTTTCCCCATAGTAACAAATTTACTTATGTTCTAATATATTGTATTAAGTTTACAGTTCTACGATTGATAAGTATGTGCCAGTAGAGAGAAAATTAGGGAATATAAAATACAGAAAAAGTGTTTATGTAATAAATACATAAATTTAGGGAAAATAACAAACTGGCTTATTTGAGAGAAAGTCATTTATCCTTAAAAATTAAATTTAAAAACAACATATTATTTGTTTTATGTAACTTTATGATTACTTGGTTATTTTGCATATTTGATCTTATAAAAAAGGTCAAATGATAAATATTTATGATACTGTTGTTTTATTTGTATCACTGATAAACTGCAGAACTGACAGACTGTGTAAATAACTACTCTTTCTTAGAACAAACATGAGCTCATTCTCAGTACTTGAGTAACAAAATAATTTCATACACACATGTGCAAAAATACATGCACATGTACTTTAGTATAGTTATAATAAGCAATATTCTGTCAACATTTGGTAAGATATCTAAAGAGAATGACTCTCATGATCTTTCTTTACTCCCAGACTTGCTTGTCAAATTTTTAAATTCTCCAACCCAGAGTCTTGCTTCTCTCAGTTCCAACTTTTTAAATTATTTTCAATTTTTAAACTTTTTTTTAAAGAGTGGAGAACAGAAAAGGGTGATTTATTGAAATACACTGCTGAAAGGAGCAGTGGGAGAGACAGAAGAGGTCATCTGCAACTCTCACTTATTCAATACATGCTTAAACACATTAGTAAATGTTTTTGTATTAAGTTAAAATATAAAACTATGAAACCCTGAATATTGTTTTTAAGGAGTGAAAAGAAATAGAATTTGGCAAAGGAAGACCACACAAAGAATACCTTACTAGTTTTACGTAAAAAGAGGTACTGACTTATATAAACTCTTTTTTTTTTTAAAGAGATATCATGAACCTAGTACAAAAATTAATGAATTTATATAAAGATAAAGGCATTTAAATTAAAACAGTAGAAATTTACTCTTTTAAGATTTTGTATTACTAGAGAGAGTGGTGATGCTTAGGATGGAATCTTTTTCTCTCACACTATTAGTGGAAAGTCAAATCATTTCTTTTTGGCCACTTTCCAAGGAAATTATTCTTGGAGATGTGAGGATGGACCAGATGACTTCTTGAAATGTTTCCTTTGATTTATAGCTATCAAGATGAGTATATGTAGACACGAGTACACATGTGCTCAATTTGAGAAAGAGCAGTGCTCCAGATACGTGTGGATATAACAGATGTGTAATCCCTGAAGAAATCTATGGAAAAACTCTGTAGACAAAAACATGTAACAGAAATACAAAGAAGTTTCTCAAGATTACTTTTACCCTTCGTAGTGACTATCTACCTTGGTCACTTTCATGGAATTTCTTCCATAAAACACTATAACATTTCACCTAGTATTTCTCCTACTTAAGAGAAAAAAGGTTAGACTGCTATGTAATATGAGGCAAAGTAATAACATTAAAAAAATCCAAGAGGGAGTTTATCTAACAGGAACGGGAAATAACCCAATATGTCTTTTAATTGCATTGACAAGGATACTAGTCAAACAATAAAACATCTACATTTCTGTTTATGTGTAGTGTTGACCCTAGAACATATCTGATACAAACCAACTGATACTTTCCTTAAAATGACAAAAAGACTTCAAATTATCTAAGAAAATTAATCACGTGATTGATCCACACTTGGAAGTTTGTCTTGATCCTTGGGATTTTACTATCAATGGGTTTTTAATGCTGTTATTATCTTTCACCGTACTTATATAGTTGGAAAGTAGTTTGAAATAAACCAGCATTATTGTTCTAATGAGTTAAAGACTCAAAAATCTTGAATGCTGATAAAGTATAGTAATGGGAAAGGATGGCATAATGTTTATATAAAGAATTTGCCATGATTTTCAGCAGAACTTAAGTTCAAAAAATATAGTAATTTTCTTAATATGTACACCGCAGGAAATGCCTGAAGCCATGGATGGCATAGTAAGAGATTCATGATAACTAATAATGAAACAGAACATTTATAATAATATAGTCTAATAAACATTATTTCAATATAAATCTTACTCTCTCTCAAAATATCTTATTGTTTATGTTATATTTAGGTTTTAGTTGAACATGGATAACTGACATTATGGAAAGGGAGAATATGATAAGGAATTAATGTGTCGATGATGTATATTATAAAGAGCAACTTTAATAATAAAACAAATAATTTGTAAATATGTCACAAGACTATCAAAATAGGCTTGTTTGATTTTTAACATAGATCTTGTTTTGTTTGTTTTAAAGATTTATTTATTTATGCATATAAGAAATGGGATGTAGGCCAGAGATGTAGGGTGGGGGAGGGTGAGAGGATTCACTAGAGACAGAGTGGGGAGCAGAACAGGCAGATCTACTGAAATACACTGCTGAGGGGAGCAGCTGGTGAGACAGGAGAGGTCTGCTGCACCTTGTGGGTCGGCTCTCTGGCTGGAGATGAAACTAATGCTGCAGTGGATGGCCATAGCTTGATGGTGCTGATATTTTAATGTCTTGTTTAATTGATTTAAGTAAAGTTTTGTTTTTAGCGACCTAACATTGCAATATAAAGTCTCAGGTATGCAGCAATGAGAATCTACATGTATTATGTTGCTGTTCATGTTGGCTTCTTCCAGCTTCCTTTGGACAGCCTACTGGTCAATGGCAGCATTGTCCAGGCTGAGCCCAAGGCCAGCCTGCTTGTTAACCCCAGCAACCACCAGGCTGAACAGGGTCCTTATTGCTTGTTAACCAAGAGCCTTGAGAAGATTGCTGGCTGAGCCCTGCTGCCTCTGGCTAAGCCAGGGGCTGTCTTTCTGGTCACTGTTCAAACACCAACCTAATCTCTAACCTTTTGCCAGAGAGATATTTGACTCTGACAGCCTCCAGGTATGGGAAGTTTTCATTAAAATGTTGATGTAATACTTATCTGTGATCATTTATGGTAAGGTTTAGTGTGAAGTAGAGAAAGTTAATTTCATTTTATATAATGGAACTCACATATGATGATGTAGCTTATTTTTTAAATTCAAGAATATTCTACCCTTTTCTTGCTTAGGTATTTTATTCTCATCTTGTATTTAAATATTTTATTTATCAAATTTAATTGCAATGTAGTCCAAAGGCTTTCAGTAAAATCTCCCCATTTCCTCATCTTAAGTAACATTCTCATCTTATACCTATTCTGCCATATGTTTTAAAAGTGGGACTCACAAGTCATATCCAAGCTACCCCCAGGACATTTTCCATCCCTAATAATACTCAGCACTGTTTTAGTAACCTGAAGGAAGACCTACATTTTCCGAGAACTAAGCCATCAAGTCATCTATGCTAGAGGAAACTTTGGAATCTCTTCAAGTTCATATAAAAATCAGTGAGCTTCCTAAACCAACTCTAGTTATTCTAAGTCTAGTTTTCTTTTGTGATTGATTTCCAAATTATTTGCCTATAGGTAAATAATGTGTATCTATTTCCCTGGTTATGTTCAATGCCTAAAAATATTTTGGTCTGATGTTGCTATGCTACTTTGTTTCCTTTGATATATATATATATTAATATTTATGCATATTTTTAAAAACATTTAATTTTCATTATTTTTAACATTTGAAATATCTTTGCAACATCATATAGCTGAAATAAATTTGTTTGTATATGGTAAATAACAAAATTTGAATTAATTGCTACCTTTCTATCTTGGATTTTTTTCTTAGTCTACTTTTTAAAACTTCCCCATTCACCTCTTTCTGTCGATTGGGAAATATATTTATATCTTCTATCTAAACAATAGAAGAAACTTTGAAGATATTCAATTTCAATTCAAAATCTCCAGACTTCTAAGAAGGTTCTACAGTATTTTAATTGTATTTGGATAATTTCACAGAATAAATGTTATTCATATTATTTTATACAATAATTTCTTGGATCTTCTACATTTTGGGGTTTCCTTTACTCATCATGTGCATATAACTCATTTTTGGAGGGGTTGTTTTGCTAAATTCTGCTATTTAAACCACAAAATTCCTTTCTAAAGCTGTTTTGGTTGTAATACATTTTTAGCTTCCCTAAAATTGTTTTTAATACATACTCATTATTGAGTAATAGTTTCTATAGGCATAACTTAGAAAGTAAATTGCTATTTTTTTAATGATTTGAAGATATTTTATTTTGATTTCCATTTTGGCAGCTGAAAATTTCAGCTATCAGTTTAATTCTTATTTAATCTTTGATCTTGGGATGAGGAGGTTTGTTTTTTATTACTTCTGACTTTTTAAAGGTATTTTCTTTACCTTCATCTGGTTTTACTCTAATGTATGATTGCAAATTATTTCTTTCATAGCAGCGAGCCATTTTTGATCCCATAAATTTGATCCTTTGTATTTTTTGTTATCTGTACATTTTATCCAATACCTCTTTGAATTGGTTTTTTAATTCTCATGTTAGTTTGCTTCATAGTTTATTTCATGACTTTTACAGTCAGCTCAACTTTCATGGGGACTTACCTATGGTAAGATATTGAACCGTTAGCTGGAGGTGATTTTTTTCCCCAGAATGGAGTTATATTTCCTTGTGCAGGCATCTGGTACTCTACCAATGTGGAACTACTTTAAATTCAATTTAGGCTTGTGATTAGACACTTTGAGGGGAATTTTTCCCTCTTCACCTATTCAGAACCAAGATTAAGAAAATTTTTTATATCTTTGAATCATGGCATTATGTGAAGGCATTCATCCAATTTACCTTCTAACAGATAAAGGATTTGCTTTTCATTATACTCTTTAAAATATATATATATATATATATATATTACATCATTGTTCTTTTTTCAAATTTTTACAATGTTTGCTTTCTTTTCTCAGGTGTAGTCTCCATAGAATTCCCACCACCAATTCTCCTAAGCACCATCACCACAGTCCCTTACACTCTTCCTGCCCTTGTTTTGATCCCTCTCCCTCTGCCTCCTCTCCAGAATGTCTCTGATTTACAGTTGTCCGTATACTGACACTCCCCGGTGGTTAGTGGTTAGGATTCAGTACTCTCTCCATTACACTCTTACGTGAACTTTTAAAATGGAAAACTAGACAGGGAAAGAAAGTGCTGTAAGTGTAGTATGTCAGAAGGAGATAAAGAATATATGGTGTCACTAATGTGTTCATAAAGTAATTATGGGTAAATTAATAGGAGGTAAAGCAAGCTCAAACACTAAACTTTGCTAGCTGATTACTGAATGAAAGGAATGGGGGAAGGGAAAGAACAAATAGGAAAGGAAGCACAATGGTCTATGGTGGTAAACTGGGTGAGTTGCTTCTGGGTCCACTGTGGTGACAATACCTGATGGGGACGTCCCTCCCCCAATCAGGTTTTTACCACAGTTAAATACAAATCTATAAATAAAAAGATGTATTAGGGTTGCTTGTGTATTTAATCTTGATGGTCTCTTCAGCAGCATGTTTTCTTATGAATGTTTCTCTGGGATATCTCTTCTGTTACTACTAATCCATCTATCAGTATAAGATATGTTCATAATACTTACACAGAATTTTTATTCTTACAATTTTAAATGAATCTATTGAGTTACCTAGTTGATCATATTTCCAGAAGTCAATGTACCTAGACTAATTCTTGATATTTAACATGGATAAATGAGTTGTTTTTTTTTTAATTTATTTATTTGTGCATACAGAACGGGGGTACAGGCCAGAGGCTCAGGGGTGGTGAGAGGCTACACCAGAGACAGAGTGGGGAATAGAATAGGAAAATCGACGAAGTACACTGCTGAGGGGAGCAGTGGGCGGGTCAGGAGAGGTCTGCCACACCATGTGGTCACCTCCGGGGCAGGCGGGATCGACCTCATGCAGAAGTAGCTTTAGATTCTCAGTGCTGTGCTTTAACCCGCTGCGCCACCAGGGAGGGCCTAAATGAGGTTGTTTTTACAGTGAGTGCATGTAACCATCCACTTCATGAGCATAATTTATATTATACTGAGTTGAACAGTGTCCCCCCAAATATTCATATCCCCCTGAAACTTGTTAATGTTTCTTTTGGAAAGAAATCATAGTAACAGAACTAAGATACAGTGGGGTTATGCTGGATGAACCCTACATCCTTTATGACTGGTATCTTTATAAAATTAATTAGATACACAGATATAGATAATTAGCAGGCCTGTTATATGATTAAATAAAAATTGGAATGATGCATCTACAAGTTAACAAACACCAAGTATTTTAGGCAACAACAAAATTCTAGGAAAAGGTATGGAATAGATTTTCCTCAGTACCTGTCGAATGAGTCAACATTTTGGAAACCTTGACTTCAGACTTCTAACCTACAGAACTGTAAGAAAACAGATATTTGTTGTTTTAAGTACCAATTTATGCAATAAGCCTTGTCAACTAACCCATATTAAACATGGGGCTCCTGATATTTTTTTTAAGATTTATTTATGCATATAGAATTAGGGTACAGGTCAGAGGGGCAGGGTTGGCAAGAGGATTCAGAGACAGAGTGGGGAGCAGAACAGGCAGATAGAAATTGCACTGCTGAGAGGAACAGCTGGTGAGATAGGACAGTCTGCTGAGCCATGTGGGTCACCTCCGGGGCTGGGGATTGAACTTGCACTGAAGTGGCTGTGGCTAGCTTGCAATGCTGTGTCCTAACCCATTGTGCCACCAGGGAGGACCCAGGACCCCTGCTTTTTTTAATGTATTCATCCTAAGAATTATGTTTACCTATGGATATCATTATTGTTATTCACACTATATACAGAGTATTTTGTAGTCTAATACTCTGAAGTTGAAACTTGAACTTCAGAAACTTTAACTTCATAACTTAATAAGAAAGTAAAATAATGTAAAGTTCATAATGTTATGTCTAAAAAGAGAGTGAAAATTATTTAATCATTTTGATGCCTCAATCACTAGTTGATTATAGAAATAAGCTCTAGCAGTTAAAGTTAGGATTCCTGTTAAAAATTAAACAACTAAATTATTTTATAGTATGTTCATAACAGATATTTCCTGATAGAAACTGTCAGGATAATTTTTGCAATTCTTTAATACTATCAAATCCAAGCCACACACACATGCATATGTGTGTGTGTGTGTATATATGTATATATATATATATATATATGCATGTATATATATGCATATATATGTGTGCATATATATACCCATACATACACATATATGTACACCTATACTGACATATGGCATTAAAGAAATATATTGGTCTCTTGCTTAAGGAAGTGTTAAAGGTATATTGTTGCTCAAGGTCAATATTTACTTTTGAATTTGGACACTCAACATTGTCTCATTCATCAATGTATTTTGAGAGTCCCTTTAGCATTCAATATTTCTCAGTTTTAAATGAAATGATGAGAACTAAAACAGCTTATCTTTGTGCTCCCTGTAGCAGATTTTATAGATTATTTGGAAGTAGAAACAAACTACTCCAGTAGGAAGATTTCTAAAAAAAATAACTGCTTGCTTGAGGGGTTTGTGTGTATATGTGTGTATGCGTACGTGGATATACAAATAAGCTATGGTTTAACAAAAAATAACATTTAAGTGACATGTCAAGATATATTCTCAGTGATCATTTGCTTATATCAGTTTCAATTTCTTCTTATTTGCTGTCAAAGTAGCTGTTTTGTTTATGTGATAATTACACTGCTAGTGCCATTTTATATCTTCATACACACACATCCATATATGTTTATTTATGTTTATATAAATATAATATTTATATTAAATACATTTAAGAAGTATAAAAACAAATAGTTACTAAGTCCTAAAACAAAATCAATGTTCAGCCCCTTGCATAAGTCAGTACTATTTAAACTCTCAGTTTTCATGTTCGTAGGTACATGCACTGAACTCTGAAAGTTTTAAGACTAATTTTTTTGAGACTGAATATTAAATTTTGTTGGAAATTGATGCCCATTTTCCTTTCACCACATTGTTTTAAAAAGTTTTTACTGCCTCCCATATAAATAATCTCTATGCCACAACACAATTATCACAGAGATATCTGATAATGGTGGTATGTAACCACATCCTTGTGAACATCTTCAGCTTCCTCGACACCTAATGCTTCCATGCCTCTCATCTGGAACACTCCTTTCCAGACTTGTCCAAATATTCACCATGTTTGCACCTGATCTCAAGCATCTGAAAGTTATTAAAGAAGCCACACACCTGGGCTGATTCTTATTACTTTAAACTAATCACCACAAACCTCAGTTGAGTACTCAATGTTTTAAAATGATGCTACAATTTCATACTGTGTTTGGATAATAAATATTCCTTTTCTCCTTGGGTTTGAAGCTATTTCTCTAGAATGGAGAAAATATATACCGAAAGCTCCGAGGTTAAGTTATTCACCACCCCAGACCAGGGAATTTCAGGCAGAAATTAAACTGAATAACAGAAAATAAAGAGATGCACCTCTTATGAAAGTGGGTTTGTGACCTATGATTTATATTTACTTTAGTATTTAATGACTTTTCTTTGAGAAAAACTGCCTTACAATTCTCATTTCTACTTTTTGAACATATTTCATTCTACCTTCAAAAACTGTTTTTCTTGAAGGGGAAAATTTTTAATCTTTTTAGTGGATACACAATAGAGTCATATTTTATCCACTTTTCATACTCAGAGTCTACATAATTTAATTCAACACTGAATTTCCATTTGAATGCAAAGAATGAATATGTGCACACATGTGTACATGAGCTGCTCAATTTTTGACAAATGAATCTAAAAGCCTTACTGTATTTTTCGCTTTGATGATGATTTTCATTTGTGCAGCAACATGTCCCATAGTGCACAGTTACGCTTCCCCAAATTAAGTACAGGCTGAATGATGATGTCACTTGTCTTCCTTCATTAGCTTTTATGTTGTCTAACTTCCTGTCTAAAGTTATTAGGTATTAAGCACATTTTTAAGACTAGATTCCTAAATTAATTAGTACTCAGTTGATATTGCATAAAATAAGGCAGTTTAAATGATATAATGATATATCAGTCAAAACACAACAGTAAACAAATTCCTTTCAGAAACACTAATGTACATAAATACCAGCAGAACATATTCTGTGATTCTCATACTAATTCTTCAGTGTGGATATATAATACAGATAATTTGTAGTCATTGTCTCTACTATTTGAAATTACTTGAATTCTGTGTAGTACTTAAGAAGGTGAGAGATTTGCAAGATTAAAGAGTGTGTTCACATTATTAGCTTATCAAGGCCTCCTTATATAATTTAAAATTCACACATGCATGTAACAAGGCCACTTTATGTATTTACTTGTCAGCATTTACCTTTCTCTTGGTTACTGTACTCCAGAGCTCACCTGGAGTTGATAAACATCATCTCCACATTCAGCAATGTGATTAGATAGAACTGACTCGAAGTAATAAAAGGGACAAATACAAGTGGCTTAAATTAATTATTCTATATCACATCCTTAAATAAAGATGGTATTGTGAATAATATTTAAATAACCATAGGCTGGAGTGGACAATCATTCTTTTTGGTGCTACCAGGAAATATAAGTTTGCAATTTATACTCAACTTTGTGAAATAATATTGTGTATAATATTTTAAGATTTGAAATGGCTGACATGAATGTGATGCTGCAGGCTAACACAAAGAATTAATGCACAGATAGAAGCAGAACCAAGCAATCAATATTATGTGCATAACAGTAATTGGTTTCTCTCCTCAGATGTACCCACAGTTCTCTCACCACCACATCATCCATGAATCATGAATTATCACCAGTCTCATGTGCTCTTCCCTTCCTTATTTTGAACCCATCTCTTTCCCCTCTTTTGTAGCATGCCTCAGATCTATGGTCAGCTCAGCAAGGTTTTCTGTAATGGGTCAGATAGAAAATGTATTAGGCTGTTCTGTTCTTAGGACATAGAAATGGCCAGAGATAATATGCAAACAAAAGGGAATGTCAGTGTTCTAATCAAACTTTACTTATAAAGAAGTAGGCATCAGGCCATCTTCATCCCAGAGTCTAGTCAACTGACCTTGGTGTATAAAACCTTTTGATAAATTACCCAAGGGTATCTTAAATATCACCTATTAAGATGAAACTCTTGAATTGATATGCCTTATCAAAATATATATATATATTATTATGGAGTCAATAAACGGTATCACTTTTTGTTAAAAAAAAAATTAGGCCCTCCCCGGTGGCGCAGCGGGTTAAAGCACAGCACTGAGAAGCTAAAGCCATTTCCGCATGAGTTCGATTCCCGCCTGCCCCGGAGGTGACCACACGGCGCGGCAGATCTCTCCTGACTCGCCCGCTGCTCCCCTCAGCAGTGTGCTTCATCAGTCGGCCTGTTCTGCTCCCTACTCTGTCTCTGGTGAATCTTCTCACCCTCCACATCTCTGGCCTGTACCCCAGTTCTGTATGAATAAATAAATAAATCTTTAAGTGACACGTATACATTACATATGTGAAAGAGAAAGGTAAATGCTGACAAGTAAATATATAAAGTGGCTTTGTTATGTGCTTATGGAATTTTAAAATGTCTAAGAAGGCCTTGATAATAGATATAGATATATCTTTCTTCCAAAATCAACATCCACTTTCTCAACACAAATTTTATTTCTAAAACATACTCCGTATCTATCCATTTACTTATATATCCAGGTCACCTTTAGTTTTTCATTGGTCTGCAACAGCAATCTCTTCTTAACTCCAAGCTTTCTCTTTCCCCTACCTCATGCATTCTCTAGCAGCACAATGAATGAATTTTAAAAATAGAAAACACATCATGTTATTCTTCTACTGAAAACTATTCAATAAATTCCCCTTTGTCCTTTGAATTAATTTCAAATGTGTGTGACCCAAACCTAGTGGAATCCTTCAAGTTTCTTGAATATGCCAAAGTCTTTCCTATCTGGTACACTTTGCATTCACTATTTCTACACCTGGAATATTCTTACGTCAGTCCTTTGTATGACTGAATCCTTGTACATACATCTTAAAATGATGTCAATTTTGAGCTCTTCTGCTAGTTTCTCACATCACTCTATTTACTTACTTTCTAATACCACACTCTAAGTTTCACATTTTTTTTTTTTTTTTGTTATTAGTTTATCTTTCTCAAGCTGGCATATAAGATCTTGGAGTATAGAGTACTGGCTCACCACATAATCCTCAACACCTCAAGCACAACACCTAAGAGTCAATAAATAATAATTGAGTGAATAGATGGATCCATATCAAAAGAATTACAAAGGAAAATGCACTAATAGAAACAAAAGTTTCTTTACTGTTGCATTCCTTCATTATAAAGTTACATTGCTCATTGAGATTTAGATCACTCATTCAATAAACATTGATATGTAGAGTAGAGTTTATCAGTTTCGGTAACACTGACATTTTGGTTTGGGTAGCTCAATGAATTGTAGGTTACACAGCAGCATCCTTGATATTTATACATTAATTAGATGTTAATAGGACCGCCCCTTTTGCTCACTCTTTACTCATCTGATACAACAAAAAATGCATCCAGACATGGCCAAGAGCTCCCTAAGAAGGCAAAATCATGTTGTCTCAGCTGAGAACTACTGGTGAAGCAATAACTGTTAGAGGCCACATATTTTGCTTGATGCTGAGATTGCAAAATAAACAAGAGACTTTGTTGATGCCTTCAACAAAATATAATCTGATAGAAAGTAGAGATACTGAGCTATAGTGTATTTCAAATAAGCACTGTGAAGTATAGGGTAAAATTAAAGAAGACAACAGGGAAATTAATCAAAAATAGGGCTTGGGAAAAGTTTCCATTCAAAAGGATCATAAGCTGAGGTCATTTTAAGATGTCATTTCTAAAGAGGCTCATTAAAGGAGACTGGGAATGGGTAATGGGTGTACTGGACAAGAACATTCAAGACAGAGGAAGAAGCATGTAGAACAAAGTATGGTCTATTTGAAGAAGTTAAAATAAAATCTTGGTCTCTGTAAAGTACAGAGGACGAGTCATCCTGTGAAAGCTGGATACACCTGCAGGTGCTCCATCATGTTTAGACAGGTGTGTACCACTGAAGATGCAGGAGGAGCACATCAGACGTGAATTTTAAAAAACTCTGGATTATCAGAAAAAAAAAAGGTATTAGAGGGAGAAAGAGGTATTTTAAATACTGAAGAAATGATATTTCAGAAGTTATGGGAAGAAAGAAGTGGGTGGAAATTAAGTTTTTGAGGATGACTCAACTGGGCTTAGTGATTAAATGGATGTTGGGGTAAGGATAAAAGGGCTGTAATGTAAGCAACTGAGCAGATGGTGGTATTTTATTATTAGTAATGCTAAGTCCACATACCCAAATGAATACAGAAAATATCTAAGAAGATATATGTTAAGGATAGAGAAATTCATATTGGCATTTTATGACATTTAAGATTTTGCTCTTTTCATTTATTTCATTGTTATATCATCCTATGTATTTATTATCTATTTCAGTCAAATTACCACAAATTCAGTAATTTAAAACCAAGTATGTGTATTTTTGTTCAAAGTTTCTGTTGGTCAGGTGCCTGGGTGAGTCATTACTGTGTCCTTTGATTCAGGATCTCTCACAAGTTTAGAAGTGAGGCAATGGCCAACACTGGAGCTTCACCTGCAGTCCTGAAAGCACAAGAACCTGCTTCCAGGCTTACTTGAGATTGTTGACTGAATTCAGCTCCTTATGGACTATTGACTTGAGACCCTAGTTTCTTACTTGATCTTGATTAGAACTTTCCCTCAGTTCTTGTCCCATGATACATCAAAACCAATAAAAGAGAGGATCTGTAAGCAAGAACAGAACTTTTTGAAGCCTAATCATGGAACTCCCTCTTAGTGTTTCCATATTCTCTTTACACAAAATTGATACTCAAGAAAGAAATCACACAAATCTATTGACACCAAGCGTCTAGACTGGTTGTGTTGTCTTGGAAATGTGTCTGCCATATGTTATATATCAAGCACAAATATTAAAATAAAACAAACCTCATGAAAACTTGCTCATATCTTGATATATTGACTCCAGTATATCACTTAAATTTGTCCTTCCTAGGGATATATTTATACTAGTTTTAGAGGCTAATATATAGCATGGACAAGGAGACACTCTATATAGAACAATTAAATTGAATAGAAATAATAAATTGTGAGATATTTCCTTCTTACAAATATTTATAACATGAGATGGGACTAAGGGACTATGGGAAGGAGACCTAAGGTAACTGTCAGACATTAGGAACTTAAAAGCATAAACTATTTTCCTTCTTTAAAAATGTTCAAATTTCTGCTTTTAAAAAACAGCTGATTTTGACTAATCCTAAGGTTTGATATTATAATGTCTTTATAAAAATTGGGTACATTCTGCACAGCATCTTTTTGCCAAATACCTTATTTTACATAACTTGTTGCACATTGTTTGGACTTGATTTTGACAGATGTTAATCACTTCACAGAACTCTGTAAATTGACAAGCATAAAACATAATGTTGGGTCTACTCATTTTAGAGGATTCTTAAAATGGACATAACTCATTTGTGGCAGTAGCAACAACAAGTGTTTAAGAAATGTTTTCTTTTTTCTATGCTGTTGTAATCAGCATAGAAAATCTAGAGGGTTTCCAAAAGATGGAAACTTCTAGATATTTTGCCTACCTGAATGTGACATAATAGTGATATTTCTAACTTATTAATGTTGTAAGCAGGTATGATATGATTTGTTTCAATATTTTCCCATTTAATTTCAAACTGATGTGTGAGTGCTCTAAAATTTGTTTTTATCATTCCCTGTACACATTTTTAAGCTTTAAATATAACACAGTTCTATTTCATAATTCACTTTAGTAAGAATTTTCCGTGCAAGTAAGTCAGGAAAGGGCTATTATTTTTAAATATCAGTTTCTATGTTTTGTATTATTCCTGAACGTCAGGTCAGCGTTGCCAATTTTATGATTTAATTATTTGATCCATGATGTCAGACACTTATTATAAATAATGAACAGTACTTCCTTTCATCTAGAACAAATGTTATTCATATGGAAATTGGCCAATTTGGAATTTAACAAGAAGGGAAGTCAGATAATTTATTAGATTTCTTCTAACTTTGCTCATGTCTAACAGTTCGCAATGCATACTATTAATACTGTCTGCTGTAAGTCATTATGATAGCGGGCTCAGGTTGGTAGACTTGGGGCAGTTTGTAAGTCCTGAGACTACCTCTTCTTCGTTTACATTTCCACAAATTAAAAAATTCAACAATCAAACAAACTATTTAAATTTCTTTGGCTAGTATTGAATTGTGTGTGCTCTGTTAATACAGCAGGGGCATCTATAGAGGAAAAGAAACTTAGATTTCAGCATTTTTATTTTAAGGTACTATCAAACAGTAAGGAAAACGATATCATCTTTGGATTTCTATAGGTTCTTTGAAGAGTTATTATGAGAGAATAAGCGTTCCATCAAAAAAGAAAGAAGGTGGGCCCTCCCTGGTGGCATAGCGAGTTAAAGCACAGCACTAAGAAGCTTAAGCCACTTCCGCATGAGTTTGATTCTGCCTGCCCCGGAGGAGATCCACATGGCGCAGCAGACCTCTGCTCCCCTCAGCAGTGTACTTCGTAGATCTGCGTGCTCTGCTCCCTGCTCTGTCTCTGGTGAATACTCTCACCCCTCGCATCTCTGGCTTGTACCCCAGTTCTGTTTGAATAAATAAAATCTTTAAAAAAAAAAAAAAAGAAAGAAGGTAGGGGAGAAAGGACTTGTAGGTTGAAGCAGAAACTACCAACCTTAAGGAGGAACGGGAACATTCCCAATGCTGAGAATGTGACTATGGTTCATTCTTAAAGCAGGAGCTGAGCACATCAGAACATCACTAGTGTGGAGTAACAGTAGTTCATGAGAAGAAAATAGCTCCATGAACTACTCTGTACCTGGGAAGACTGGCTGCATAAAATGGGCTTCCATCATGGGAACAAACCTTCTACTCTTTAAATAGATTCTGCCATCTGCTACATTCCATCATGGGAACAAACCTTCTACCCTTTAAATAGATTCTGCCATCTGCTACATAAAGACACATCATCATCTTAATGTATAAGACCTTTGATAGCAAAGAACTTTAATAGAATGAGTGTACAATAGAGAGAATAGAGAAACGATTATAGTTTCTTCATGAAACATCCAGTTATCCACACCCTCATGGGTAAATGTCCAGCCTAACAGTTTAACGAAAGGAAGGAGAGTGAAGCCACCCAAGTGTGTGTCTACTGTGAAGTGCCATCACCACTAAATTTCATTGTTATTTCATTGATCTACTTTCAGTGTCATTGAAGTGCTATTATTTTAACTCCTTGCTACTATTTTGACAGTATAGGACCGCCCCATTCCATATACACAGGTGCAGTCCCTGTAGCACTTCCCACCACCGAAAAGCCACTGTCGTTTTATTTTTAGATCTAATGCTATGAACATATGCTGATTATCATCTTGAAAATACATTGTAGCTTGACTTTTTTTAAATGCTAATTGGAGGGGAAAAGAGAGATGTATTTTAGTTTATACCTGAGGTAAGAAGCAAAAAGGAGGTGTCACATTAGTTAGTGATGTCAATTTTTTAAATGCAAAATTCTATGGTAAGTCACAGAATTCTTTTCTTAATCAAGGATTCATTTTATCTTTTGGCATAGGAAAGTATTCTTGTTCAGTGTAAAAAAAACTCTAGACTCATATATATGAGGATTAGCTCTTCCCTCAGTTATATTGCTCCAAATTCTACTTGGACATATAGTTATCTAGTAAAATATTTATTGACTGTTTTTATTCTTGTCTCTATAATAGGCTCAATGATATAAAGCTTAATAAGGCATTATTTCTAAGCATAAAGAAGATATTTGCATGGGGAGAGAGACACTCAAATCACTGATCTAAGCATATGTTATTTAATTCATTTTATTCATTAATTATATGTTACTGACATCTTTGATAACACTATGCTCCTAAGTGTGGTAACTTTCCTCATAGACATCTCTGAAAAGTAGACAAGTAAACAGCAAATACGATGTATATGATAAGATCTCAGAGAGAGAAAATAGGAGATGCATGGAACATTTGAAGAGTGGATTTTGCCTGTATCTGAGAATCTCTTCCTAGCAGAAACCATATCAGAGCTCATGAAGAATAGGCAGAGATACCACTGGTGCGGCACTTGCAGAGTTCCAGGCATCAGGAAGATTAAGGACATATGACAAAGCATAGTACATTTGGAGGTCAAGAAAAGATAGGTTAAAGCAGAACCTTTATGTTCTGGTTTTGAAATTTTGACTAATAAACTACAGAAATATTTGTTGTTAGCAATTCATTGGTCATGTTTGCTATGGAAATGGAAACCATATTAGCTGCTTTTAAATAAAAATTTGAACCTGGATTTCTCTCTTTTAAATTTCTATGACAATACCCACTTATACACTGATGATATAGTCTCAGTAGTTTTCATTGATTTATGTCATTTTTACTTCCTAACTTGCCACCACAGAGCCCAAAATGTGAGATATTTCTTTTAAGAAATTATTATTTTATTGAATTCCATGTGGTTAGATTCCTTTTTTGAATCAGCATTAATAAAACTTACACAAATAACCTTATAAAAAAAGAATAATGCGGCCCCTCCCTGGTAGTGCAGTGGGTTAAAGCACTGCATTAAGAAATTTAAGCCACTTACGCATGAGTTCGATTTCCGCCTGCCCCGGAGGTGACCACATGGCGTGGCAGACCTCTCCTGACCTGCTTGCTGCTCCCCTTAGCAGTGTACTTTGTCAATCTGCCTGTTCTGCTCCCCACTCTGTCCCTGGTGGATCCTCTCAATCTCTGCATCTCTGGCCTGTACCCCAGTTCTATACGAATAAATAAATAAATCTTAAAAAAAAAGAGTAATGCTCATATTTACAATTCAGAAAATAAAAAGCAGTTGAAAAGACTGAATAATTTACTGACATTATGGTTGACTCAAATTCTTTCTTCCTGTTGTATACTCAACATTTTCAAAGTTAATTTGTGTCACTGTCTGTATAAGTCCACAATCTGCTAAAGTTTTTCTGTTTCTGAAGTTCAAAGAGTGCATGTGTCAATTTTCATTCCCACTGTCATCAGGGAAGCAATATGGCATATCAGTAAATATGCTTTGCTAAACTTCTATCAATCTTAAACTGCAGGAAATAGGCCTAGTCACCCTTAAACTCAAGCTGTCAGTCAGAAAATCAGAAAGCAGGATACAAATAGCATATGCTTGTAGCATTGTAGATCCACATGTGGTTGACATGCTGAGTGATTCATAAATATATATCTTTACTCTCAGAAAAGAAGCAGAATTTGAATGAATAATGAGGGTATAAAATGTATCCTAAATATTCACTTATTTCCAGAAATCAAGAAAGGGAAGTGAATTTTTCATTCATTAAGGGAAACAATGCATAAAGAAAAGGCCATTTGTCATAAATGACTTTAGGATAAATTAGGTAAATATTACATTAAATGTAAAATATAAATGTGGATGTCATGTATTTCTATATTTATAAATAAATATATGGATATATATGAATCAAGACTGTCTTTACCAGGCCCTGTTGGTTACCAGTTTGGTTATGGGAAAGAGTTCTTTTACTTTAGTGATTCTCATATTGCATCAAATTGCATTATTTTCAAAACAATAGTATGAGATTGAGGGCAAATTCTTACTGAAACACTTAAATATAGTTGCTAGAAAGTCTCTCTCTCTCTCTCTCTTTATATATATATTTATATATACACATACATATATATGTATATATATGTATATTTTTCTCCTATGTCCTTCTTTAAAATTCCATAAGTTAACTTTCTACTGTGCAAAGTAAATAATATAATAATCTCTTAAAAAGCTTAAAATTAAAAATCAATTGTCTTGTCTTATTTCTGACACTGAAAAAATTTTCTACTATTTCTTAGACATATTTTTCTTAGATATATTAATGTGCATTTTGTTATACTATACATTGGATGCTTCTTGCTTGAATAATTTTAAAATATTACTCTCAACTTTAATGTGGTGATTCAGTCACCAAAGCCTAATAAATCTAAAGAATATAAAGAATATTAAATATTATAAAATATTGTGAATCTCAATTTTAATATTTAATTTTAAAGTTCATAGACAAAATCGCACACAAGAATCATCAAAACAAAATGAAATATTATTATATCCTCTTATTTCTTTCAAAATCAACTTTTTCCATTATAATATATTTATTCTGTTCTGTCAATCACAACTGTTTTGGACTTTCTGTAATTGGTGAAGTAATTACCTTTCATGCTTTTAAATCACATACACATTTTGTAGCTATTAATCATTTCCTGCTGTGCCTGAGTTAAATTAAATTGTAATACTAATACCAGAAGGGTCCCCAATATCTCTCAGAACTTTAGTAAAGCAATCATCAATAGAAATAGGATTTTCTTTTTTATATATAAAATATAGAGAACAATCGTTTCGCTAGAGTGGACAGATGACATTTACTGTTCTTTAGTGCTTATGGTTCTGCAACAGCAAAACTGTGAAATAACATAAACAATTGATGTGGCACAGTTGTTTATTAACTCCAAGAAGCAGAATGGGCTTTTTACTTGTGCAGCTGCCTGCCCTTGCCCTCTCATATGATGAAAATGAAATGTAGAGTGAATGTAAATACATTTCTGTTCTTTTCTCATTTCTATGACTACATTTCTCTAGTCATGCAGTTAATTTAAAGCAATGCACACATGATTTCTACGTTAGAGTCAGGTGGGTTCATGCCTGAAGTGGTTCCAAGTGGAGCTATCTCTGAAACTTGTATCAACCAGGCCAAGCTCCATGATACCTACACAGATATATGTAAGTTGCATTGGGAAAGATACTTATGGAAGGAGATGATTGATGCATATACTTCAGGGTTGGGAGATAACTACTAAAGCTACTAATTTATCAGACCTTAGAATAAATAGTAATACTTAGGGATATCTGAAAATTAAAACTGTGTTGAAGAACAAAATTAAACATAGATCATAGCACGTAACTATTGATGAATTTAAGTATCTACTAATGGATGAGGCTTTTCCCATTTTACTACCTAGAGATAATTTTAATGACTTGCTCGTTATTCTTGCATTATAATTTATCTCCCCACTTTGTTTAAAAATGGGCTCATGTAATAGAACCTTAAAACAAAACGTAGGTGATTTGATTATTTACCATATTGCAGGTAAAGTATAATAGGAAATGAGATTTCTTGCAATAATTAAAATTAGCTCTTTGAGATTGTTGGAACATTTTTCTGCTAAGTTCATCCTTCTAGAAGTATAAAGTTGGAGTTATTGTGTAAATTGTTGTAATATTATGTGTTATTGAGCTATTATGAGACTTTTTCTTAAAAAAAGATGTTTATAGAAATTACACCATAAAGCAACAGTTATATTAAAATGATTATATGAGCTGAAAGAAAATATAAAGCAGAAGATTAAAGAATAAGTGTGGATATTGAAGATATAATAAATGCCAATGTTTGAAAATCAAACAAAATAGTTCAATTTATACACTAAGGAAATTTATATGATAAGGAACTATTTTCTACATTTTTATAAAAAAATATTTGCAGGATACATAGTAAAGTATTTTTAAATGTATTTATTTTTAAATATGAAGTTTTCTTATCAGTTGCGCACAGTATTATATCATCTTTCCTGTTTTTTTTAAGCTTGTCATTTTATAATATAGCAATTGAAAGAAAAACAAGAGGACAATGCTTCTGACCTCATTTAAGAACAATTCTTTGTGCTCATGAATTGTTTCTAGAGGAGGAGAGAGGTCTGTTAAGGAAGACAGATATCATACAGACTTGTCAATCACATTTAATAGGCAGTGGTGGATGGTAATCTCCTTCTTCTCATCAGTCTCTAGCAGACTAGTAGACAGAACTCATTACTGTGCAAATGAACCTGCCAAAAGCTTCAGCCATTTGCCTCAATAGAGGTCACAAAGAGTTGACACCAGTTAAAACTGGTTAAATGTGGCCAGGAAGGAACAAAAGACAGAGCAGCTCCATAGGTTGAAATAAACAGTATCATATTGACAATAACCTTAAGGGTGTTAAAAAAAAGTCCTTGTGGAATTGTGCGTGTGTGTGTGTGTGTGTGTGTAGAGGGTGGTGAGCTGTATCTATGTCTTTCATGTGTGTGAAATTAGTTCCTGCCATCATTTAATATAAATGAGAAAAGTGCTTTTAAGGTTTCCAATATGATGATCGCAAAATGTCAGTTCAGCATCTTTCAGCCTATAAAGACCAGTGGATTTTTAAAGCTTCATTTGTCTTTCAGTGGACTACATCTTACTGGGTCAATCTTTTGACATAAAAAAACACAGAAGGCACCATCTTATTAATGATGATGGTAATATTAATTTACTGTAATATTAATTTACTGTTAATTCTGTTGCTTTTTACTTTTTAGAAGAGCTCTGGTTAGCATCATCTTGGTTAATTTTCAAAAATGGTCATTGAGCTAGGCATCATTATCTTTATTTTATATTCAAGGAAACTGAAATTACAAGAAGTTGAATTTTCATAAACTTCTCTGCTTCAAAATAGGAAATATCTAATCTTAGGTGTCTGAATCCAATGTTCAACCTACTGAGATCTCATTCTTTATGATTTTCTCACTTGGTTATATTTCTCCTCAGTATTGTATATGTATAGGTATAATTTGAACATAAGTGTAAAGTATACCAAAATGGCTTTGCTTAGGATGTCAATTACAATTTAGAAAGATATCTTTAGCTTATTGTTGAGTAAATATATATCAGTAGCTTCCTTTAAGGAAAGGAAATCAGTAGACAATTTTTAAAACTACTTCCAGTAATGTCTAGTATTTATTAAGTATCTTTTTAGGCCCTCTCTACAGTCTCTTATCATAGATACATAAAATAAATTCTATTTTGCCTTTTATACTGATCAGGAAATTAAAATCTAGGAGTTAACTTAACAAATCTGGAAAGTTAGAAAATAAAAATGTATAGAGAGTAATAACTTTCAACATCTTCTTTGCTGGTTTTCAATTCAGTTTGACTTTCCTATAGCCCTTTCCCCCAAATCTGAGACTCTGAAGAAATGATAAATTAAATTCATAACATTTGAATATTCCTGGTTTTCATTTATTTCAGAAACTGATATGAAGCCAATTAGCTCTCCAATGTCTTGCTCTAATAAAATATCGTATCTTGAAAAAATGATTTCAATTGTATCATTTTTAACAAGAAAATATTTACAGAAGGTAGTTCAAAACTTCTTAATTATGTCCATTATACCATAAAGTCAATGACTATATTTACCTGATTGTTACAAGTACTATGTGTTCAATACTATCTTAATTGTAAAATCTATGCAGAATCCTGGCTATTGGATTAATATTTTCATCAAGAGGAAAATGATGAAATTAGTTAACAATCTCTAATATATTTTCCTAGTGCACTTTCAGTGTTTCTCTAGTTATGATTCCAAAGTTAACCTTTCTCAGATGAAAGAGCTGAAAATAAACAAATCAATGTTCGAGGAAAACCGGAAAGATTTTATCTTTGGAAGACAGAGTAGGAAAGAGAATGAGACAGAGACCGAAGGAAAGATCAGAGACACATTAATCATAAGAAATATTCTAGCATAGGAGGGACCTCTGAAAATTAAGAACCAGTGATGAGTAAGCCTTTCAAGGTTAAAAGATAGGGTCTAGATAAGAAACTTAGCATTCTTTTGATTATCCTAACCTTTCTCATAGAGTTTGAAGTTGGAATGGGAATATGAGAACAAGCTTTCTTGTAATATATTGCTCCCTCCAGAGTCAATCCAGCTGGAAATGCATAGAAGCATGAAAATGAAAAAGAAAACAAATAGAAATAAGCTATCCAAATTCTGAACCAGCGGAAAGGTTCATTTGAATTTGGGTAGACATAGGTCACTTCTCTTTTCATCTGAACTGATTGTTCCCTTGTTTCTAATAAGAACACTTTGTTGTTTTTTGTAAATGAGCCCTCTTGGAGATAGTTCATCATGTCCTCACAAGGATCTGAAATTATTATTTTTTCTTTGAGAAAAAGTTTAAAATATCACGATGAAAGTGTTAAAAAAAAGACATGGTCTTGGATTAGGGCATAATGGTTGAAACTGAAAGTAATTAATGAGAACATTCTTGCAAATGGTGCAGATAGCAAAATGAATGAATTATGCTATATTATAATAGACTCAGGAAACCTTTGAAGGCCAGAAGTCTGACAGAATGATATAAAGGGATCAATGTACAAATTGCAGCATTAGTGCTCTGATACCATTTTCTAAAGAGAAACATTATAATCACAGAACCAATTATCTAAATCTATAATAATGAACTGAATAAGTGTCTACACATTCATATTAAACCTATTTTATGGTTCAGTGGAAAAAACTGCAAGCTTAGGAAGTAAAACTGCTGAGTACTGATTGTGAAGAACAAAAGTTTCAGGCAGTGTTGGAGAGAAGGGAGAACTTAAATGGCGAGGAACTCTCTTAATTTCAAAAACAAAGCAAGAAGCAAACTTGATTTTCCCAAGCTAATATCTTACACACACACACTCCTATGCCTTATTAAATAAAAGCCAACTCAATCATACCACAACAGTAGAAAATTTAGTTGATTTATATTATTAAACCCAGATAAATTTGGTGACAGAAATGACCCAGGTAGGACTCCAATTCCATTTTTCTGTTATTCTTTCAGCAATGTCTTCCTCCTTATGTTGACAGAGATCTCAGACTTATTTTCTAGATGTAAAGAAAGGCCACTGCTAGTAACCAGAGCAACAAGTTCTTTGGTTCACATAAAAGATGAAGGAAAGCATCACACATACCCTTACATCTGAATGCTCACTCATTTATTGTGGTTACTACTTAGTCTAAGTCAAACCTTCAGCAACGATATAAGGTTTCAGAACTAGATAATGGGATCTTATTCATGAAGCTTGATGTGATTTAATAGTATCAAAATCAGAAAAATGAATAAAATTGGAGGAAGCTGATGTCCCAAAGGAAAATATGGATGTTGTTAGAAGAAAGTGGTAGGCAGAAATAGAAAAACAGTGATTATATATAAATATAATGGACATAGCGATTGAAGCCCATGCATTAAAAAAATATAATAAAAGTGGGACTGCGGATCATAAAGCTATTTCATACATAACAGTTATTGATTGGATCACTATACATTCAAATTTGATAAGCAAGTATTTTGTTCTTACAATAACATTTTGAGTTAAGCTACATCCCACCTCTAACAATTTTTTTCTCACTCCTACTAGCTGAGTTCCTATTCCCCAAATCAACTTCCTAACAAATTCCTCAAGCAAAATACAATGTAAAAAATCAGAATATGCATTGGAAGAGATACTTTTACTTAAAAAAATGACAACATATCTTTATTGAAAATACTCAGATAATTTGCTTTATTGCATTTATTAAGTAAAAGTTTATTTTCTAGTATTCTGCAAGTACTAAGTGTTGAAAACATTATTTGTATATGTTCACAAAAATTATCTAACTGAACTCCTATTTTTATAGTTGTATATTTTTGTATTGTCTATAGCTACTTTTAATTTTTTTCATTCTTTTTTATTTTATCTACCCTGTATTTATTAACACCAGTTTACAGATACTGATTATGAGCTAAATATCCACTTTTCTGTACAAAGTACAATATGAATCAACATAAAACTCTACCCTCAATGAATTTGTAGGACAGTAGATGGCAATGAATAATACACAGAATACAGTATTCTGATGGTAAAATTTATGAAGGAAAATATAAAAAAAGGGAGGAAGTAGAACAGAGGAAGGGTGTGTTCAATGTTAGTGTCATAAGGAGTGATTCCCTTGGAAAGAAATAAGGAACACCTGTATTGTAGATACCTACATGACTAGTAGAAAACAATTCCATGTTAAAAAAAAATTGTAAAGTACTGAGGCAGAACATTCCTGGTATTTTCCAGAGACTATAAAGAATACTATTATTGAAATGGAGGGGGAGTAAGTGAGAGGCAGGGTTAGAAGGAATTTAGGTCAGAGAAGAAACAGAAAATCAGATTTTATCTCCCCATCTCTCTGTCAGAAATATGAAAGCATCATCTTTGAATCACTATCTTTATTGATTAATTTTCAGTTTACTTTTTGAGTTATATCTTCATTTATTTTTAAAATTTGTTATTATGTTGCTGTTCTTTTTCCAGATCTTTGGGAGGATAAACAAATTTATTATTATTATGTTTTTAGCCTTTTCTTTTAATGACAATAAGCATAAGGGACAATTGTCCTTTGCTTATCCCTTTAGGTCATCTCCAAGCTTTTGATGCACTGTGTTTTCTATGTTATGCATTTATTATTAAGTTGTGAGATTCATTTAAATGCTTTTCAAAAATCCATCAGACTGTGTTTAGTTATTGGGTTTGTGAATTTCTAGATCTATAAATATTTTTAGCTACTCTTGTTATAATTCCATTGCTCTCAGACAAGATGACTTGCATTTTCTACATCTTGGTAGATGGTCCTTGTGCTCAATATTGTGAATATTACATGTGAATTTGAAAGCAATGTACATTCTTGCTCTTGGAGGTTCAAACTTTAATTACATCTGCACCAAACAGAATAATGATCCTGAAAAGAGGTACAGATTGAATCAGATTTAATTTCTGTTACTTTCACATAGATCCCTTTGTGGTTTAACTGCTTTAGCTCTAGAAGTTACATGTTGTAAATAAAATAATTACAAAAGAATGTAACACACATTATAGAATAAACTACACAGAAATAGTAGCAAAGCTGGGCAGTATAGTTTCTAATTGCACATATATGCTTTATTTTGGTTCATCTTGAATTCTGAACTCTTGTTGCATTGTGAATTAATCATATTTGAAGATGCTTCTAAAAATAATATTTTGCTTATATGAACACATATATCATGTCTAATTATTTAAAAAGGAAAAATATTCCTCTAATTTAGAATGTCAAATTAATTCAGGAGGTATTCTAGAGGGTGTGAAAGAAAAATGAATTGAGAGTTAATTTTCCATGAGAAAGAATGAAAAGGTTTGATTTCTCTGTATTCAAGTAACTAGATCTATGTTTGGTGAGATAAGAAAAAGACAGTCTCCTATTTTTAATGTAATTATATTCATATAAATTCAATATTTATTTGCAAGATAGATCTATACCAGAAAACAAATTAAATTACAACTGCCCTCCACTTCCTATTAGTAATTAGATAGCCTTAAAATATTTATGCAGGAACCAAAATTTGACAAAGGAGATCTGTTAATATGACAAAAGTACTGGGTGCTGGTTATTCAAGAAAAGCTTCTATGTATAAACTTCTATGTGTAAAAAGGTCTACATGTAAGATGACAGAAAAGTTGTAAAAGGTCTTCAGACAAAACAATGGAAGCTAATAAACCATTTTTTTTCCTTGATAAATAGAAGGTATAATAGCACTGAGTTTAACTATACTGGGCAAAAATTATTCCTAATTTTGGAATTTTAGAGATTCTAGATGCACTTTACATTTACTTCTACTGAGCTACTTAAGAATTATTTGAATATCTGGCTGTTTTGCGTCTGGTGAATAGTGTGGAGTTTCCTCAAATTACTAAAAATGGAAATTCCCTATGATCCAGCAATTCCAAGAATCTACCCAAAATACACAAAAACATTAATTCAAAAGGACTGCACCCTTATGTTTATTGCCCACCCATTTTTTTTACTAATAGTCTCCTCTAACCAACCACTATCAGAAATACACCTGGTATGTTCAATAAGATGGATTTCTTATTGATTGCAGTAGCCTGAAATTTCACCACAGAAACCATGGTGCAATCCAGTAAGAGGATGTTAGAAAGAAGTTGTCCAATTTGGATATTAAGTAGTTTGGGAAAAGCTCTAAAGAATCAGGTAGATTAGATATTTACTGAATATTATATGAAAAAGGGACAATTTTATGATTGAGCATATCAATAAATCTTATATAGGAAGCATAGACTAGAATATGGATGGAGATGTAATTAATAAAGAAGTATTAATCACTCATTTAGTTAGATAGAAGGACATGTTTTGGATTCTGTGGGCTGACCAGTGACTTTGTCTAAAGTAGATGCTTTGTGAGATTGTTTATATTCAATAGTAACAAAACATAGTTAACTCTAAACATTAGATAAATGTATAAAAACACTGGAATTTAACTGTGAGCCTTGGCTGCCTCTTCAACAGCCATTTCTACACTCATACTAAATTTTTAAGACCAAAAGAATTTTCTAAAAAAAAAGGAAAATGGTGCTTCTTTGTTACAAAATCTCCTTTTATAAGAAGTTCGGAACAATTTTGAGGAAATTTTATGATTACTAATTTTTCATCATCTATATTAAACAATGCACTTCTTTTAAGATAAAGTATTGCTCCACTTGAAAACTGTAAAACAATTCTTCTCTTGTATGAACTCTATGGCTATGGTAAAATTGTTTTTCAATAATTCTTCAATATTACATACCATTTCATAAGTACCCAGAGAATTTATTCTGAAGACTCTTTAGGAAATTGGGCCAGCCCTCTTAAGCTGATTTGTTGGTGTGTTTCCCAGCACAAGGAGGATTTATAGCTGGATGAAACAGCATGGAAAAAGGTAAAGATTCATTGGAATTAAAAAAAAAAAGCACAAATGTCAGAGCTTAAGTACATTCCTTAAGGAAATTATTATCAACTCTGACCTTTGGGGAACCATTAATGAAAACTACAAGGAATAGCAAATGGATTTTATTTTTAAAACAACCCATCTTTGATTTCACATTGTAGAGAATAGTTATTATGGGTTTTGTTCCTTCAGTCCATATTAGGATTAAGTAAGGTAAGAAATTTCGCTTTGCTAGCAAAAAGTGAAGCCAAAGTAATTCCATTTAATTACCTTGTGATATTTTATGGGTGCTTTTACTTTAGCAATACTTCAGAAACTTTAATTCTCTGAGGCAAGTGAGCCCACACATTTTCAATAGAATAATCAAGTGCTCATTGCATTAAAAAAGAAAACAATAGAGATTAGAATTAGGTTTTACAACCAAGATTTATTATTTAAGTTATTGAAATGCTACCTGTTCTAAACTGAACTATACTAAATTAAGTGGAGCTATTCCCACATCTTTCTACTTCTTCAGAGACAATAGTTCATTCAAACCTGCATATATTTACATTAAAAACTGACACCTCAGCTCAATCAGAAATTACTCTCAATAAAATATTTTGACCTCCTGAGTCTAAGATAAATTTCATTTTAAACAAATTATTCTCCTTTAAGATAAAAATATTCTCATTTGGGATTAGTGCCATTTACAATGACTTAGTTGGTAAGATTTGAGTAATTATTCTTCAAAATTAGACATTAAGAAACCCCTAGAGTATTTAGACCCCATAATTTATGTATTCATAGAGACTAATTTGATTTCCACTTTAGCAGATGCCAAACTTATCAAAATTTATTTTCATCATTAACATGTACGTTATTTTTAAAACTGTTAACTTTTTATAGGACATACACCTTTTAAACTCTCTCTGCTGTCACAGTCTCCTATGCACAGTCACTTCCTTAAAAACAGGCAAACTGTTGAGGTTTGAACTCTCAGACTTAGGTGCTAAGCTGGCCACTTAATTATGAAGTTAGTTACAAGTTTAGTTGCTTCCTTCAATTGGTTGTCAATGCTATTATTAGCTAAATGCTTCTAGTGTCGGAACTATTCAGGTAGAACAAAATAAAACAAAGCAAAGTAAAATAAATGATACTTTCCCATCCCAGGTTCTCTACTAGGGCAACTCTGAAATGGAAGGAAATCAGTGTTCAAGAAGTTCCCTAGTAAGCATTATTTATTTTTATTTTACATTTTAAAGAGACAAGCTTATTAAGAAAATGAGAAAAAGGTGAAGAACCTGTATAGTCACAGGCAAATAGGAGAGCTGCCTACCAAGTAGCCTTAAAGATCAACACCTGTTGAAGTGAAGCATTGACACACAATGCAATTAGATTTTATACTTGGTTCTGTTAGCAAAGAATGAGAGGTACCCTGGCACCCCCAAACTTTCACTGCTAAGGTCTGGAAGTTGCCAAAAGTCGAAGTCACCTTTGGGCATGGAAGCACAGGAAGGGTATGAACGTAAGTCGGGAACAAAAGGCTCACTATCAAGAAGAGATTAAAATAACAGATGCCATTCTCAACTTACCCATGAGTGTCTCCTCCACGTCTCCTCCATGCCCCCCAAAGTTCTGGGGTACATCCAAACTTGAAAAGTAAGTGAGCTTTCTTCATGTCTCTTCCTCAGGAGTGACAGGGCCCTCCTGCCTTCCCTGATCCACAGCTTCACCTGGCTACTCAGCTCCACCCCTTCTTCCCAGTGGTTAGTTAAGGTAGCTCATGTAAATGGGGACTGGAAACAGGGTACCACCCCTTCCCGGAGAGGCCTCTGTTAAAGTTCTGTGAACATAAAGATTCCTTTTATCTTTGACCAAAATTGCCTTACCAAAAAGAAAAATTACACTATGCATTTAAAAAAGATTACTTGTTTTTAAACTATTTTGTAAGAGACATAAAACTATTTTATTGACTTCTTGGTGTAGGGGTTCAGAATATGTATATGTTTAGGCTCCAGGAGCATTCCTGGAAATGTGAAAAATTGTGTTACATCCTTAATAAAATCCTCTGTGTCCCTTTGAGGTTGATAGCAGCATCAGAAATGAATCTGCAGACTGCAGAAGAGGATGTCAGCTGGGATAACCAGAGATCTTGAGGCTACTCTTGTCCTTAGACAACAGACTCCCCGCATAAGCCAGTGATGGGGATTGACAAAGTCCTTAAAATTGGCTATGCAGCCCCCTCCCCCACCCTCCGTGGCACAGCGGGTTAAAACACAGAACCAAGAAGATAAAGCCACTTCAGCATGAGTTCAATTCCTGCCTGCCCCAGAGGTGACCCACATGGCACTGCAGACCTCTCCTGACCTGCCCACAGCTACATTCAGCACGCACCCCACTTCTGTAAACATAAATAAATAAATATTAAAAAAAATTGTCTATGCAATTTCACAAGGCTAAGAGCAAGAATGAGGGAGGGCTTAGGGCTAGCAATCTCTAAGGCAAAATAACCTAACCCCATAGTGTGAACGCACACCTAGCACAATGGGACATTCCACCTTAGAACATTACAGAAGGCCATTGCTGTCCTTTAAAAACATGGCCTTTGCCACTTGTGTCTATGCAAGTGCCTCCTTTTCTTAATAAACTTGCCATGTGTGCTGGTTTAAGTGAACTTGCTGAATTAATTCTCAAAGGGATCCAAGAACCTGCACCCATTTCACATGTCTACTATTTTTTAGTAGACTAAAAAAATAGAAAAAAATGTCCTCAAAATGTAAAATTAAACTAGGTATTTGTGTGTGAAAAGCATTCCATTTTCCCACTTGGTCAAAGTGCACTCAAGATTACAAAAGAGTCAAAGATGACAGAGAGCCACTGAAGTCAACAATTAGTTTGTGTAGCTGATGAAAAAAATCCTCAGTAGTCATCATGGAACACATCAAGGGGCACTACCGAAAGGATAGAAACTCGGAGGTATAAATTACACAAGTTAAAGTCACTTTAAACTACTAAATATTTTAACAGTAATGAAAAAACCTCTTCCATTAATAAAAAAACCTCAAGCTGTATGTGGTATACCATATGATTGTTGAATATTTTGTAGCTCTCAAAAAATAGGTAGAAATTGGATTTTTAAAGCTGCCCTAGAAAAAATTTTAATACCTTTTTTTATATGAAACCCTAATGTCCACCATTTTCATGAGCAGCAAGTATTTTTCTCATTTGTTAAATGAGGATGTTAATTTGTTAAATGAGGATGTTAACCCAACAGTCCTGTTGGGTTATTATGAGTTTCAATTATTTAACTCATGAAAGTACTGAACACCATGCCTGAAAAGTTGCCACTGCATCACTATATAGGTGTTAATACTTCCTGGCGTTGTTAATATGAAATTTCTATCACGGCATCACAAAAATTGCTGATATGTATCACTTCATTCTATGACATATTGGACATTTTTGAAGTTCACATTCTCCATGCTGAAGTGTTAGTCCAAAGCATTTTAACATATGCGTATTTACTTTTATTTCTGGATATGGAAAAAAAATTCAGTACATATACTTCAGCTATCACAATTCACAGCTCATGATTCTAGGAGTGTTTTCTGAAGTAACTAGATTTGTCCTTATTATTTTCCTAATGCCATCTTGATGGGACTAAGGAGTTTGTTTACTAATTAAGTTATAACTTATTTAAACATATTTTAGAAATTAAGTGTATTATTTCCTAATTATGGATATTTGACTTAAAAAATTTGAGTAATTCCCCTCTATTGCCATTCTTCTAGGAATGGAGAGTAGGGATAGAATCTAAGCCAAATAACTAATTTTATAATGAAAGATGGCTGTATGGGTCCAAGTCAATATAATTTCAATTATGCTTCTCTGAAATAAGACTTATAAAACTCTGCATTGGTTCACTAACTTGCACTATTTGTATACAAAAATCTTCTCTTATTCGACATCTGATATGCGCTCTTCTTTGTAGCAACATGTGCTCCTCCTTATAGAAATCCTTTCTCTAGGAAACTGTTCTTGTTAATATTTTTATATTAGACTTTAGGTAATTAGATTACTTAATTCCATTAAGCCTTTTTCTGGACATTAAACATTCAGAGTGAAACATGAGTAGTTGTCACTCTCAGGAAATCAGCTGAGTCAGATAGTTGACAGCAATTTACTTGGGATCTAAATGAACAAGTGTTGGCTAGACAATAATGCATGCAAATGTCACAAGTATGTCTTCTAACAAGATTAGAGTGGAGTTGAATGCTCAAAACAATTCCCTTATTTCAGTAAATAAGAATATCAAATTCTAACCAGAAGTTCATTAGAATTGCCTGAAGGTCAGGGAGTGAAGGCGAGTGTTTGTTAAACGTTTGTAGAACACCAACAATTTGGTGAGGGATTTTTAATCTGTATATGTCCCAGAAAAGAAATGTATAACTATTAGGTTTACTTTATTTGGTTCTACAGTGAATGATTAGGAGGAAAAGAAGCTTTGAATATCAAAATGCCATTGTGCAATTCTAACACGATTCATTAGTGTAATTCTAACTCTGTATAATGCATAGACACCTTTTATGGAAAATAGATAATGAAGATCTGTTAATAGCAGAGAATGTCTAACTAGTTGATACGTAGGAACGTTTAGCTCAATATGAAGAACTTGCCAACATATGACAGTCTGCCCCCTTTCTTATATTGTTTATTACATTGCATTGCATTGTTCCATCACTATTCCAATGTTCTATTTTTGAACTTACATCTAATAGGAGGACTTTGCATTTCCTCTGAAAATCATCAAATATCCTTAGCTGGTATATAAAATTAGCTGATTGGGAATTATTTCAGATAAAATCTGTATCTTTGAAAATACCAGATGATTGTTCATAGTGGAATGAGTTCTTGATGTCTTGATGTTTCATTCTTCTTAATTGATTTCTCTAAAAACATAAACTATCTCTTTGAAACTTGAATTTTATTATTATTGTTATTAAGTGGACAATGTTATATATGGTAGATAATACATGTAATTTTAACTTGATCCACAATGGTAGGGGAAAGTGAAAGTAAAGGTAGTCATCAAATGGAAGCAGAGAGAGAGAAGGATGGGGATTTGTGAAAGCAAAGCACAGAGATAATTCTGTTAAAAGTTTAGTTCTCAGCTCCTTAATTTTCAACTCTAGTTCTTAAGTTATCCAACTTCAATTTATGTCCGTATGCCCCAACTTTCATTATCTTTCTTTGTCTAGAGAGGAAAAGGTAGGATGGATGAGTATTTATGTACATAAAAATAGATTCAATGTTGATTACCCAAGGGGACAATATATAAAAAATAAACAAAGGTATACTTGCACATATTCTTTTTGAATATTAAAAAAAGAATAAATTCATGCTATGTACAGGTTTTTAGTTTTGCTTATAATTTAGTTGATTGTATTATAAAATTTTTCTTCGTTTCTGTTTTCCAATATTTCATAAAATACTGTGGGTGTGTGCATACACACACACACATATAAAGTAGTAAAGGTGTAGCAATATTTGAGTTTTGGCTTGATGCCATTTTATTGCATATCAGTCAATATTGAACAGGAAATTGCAAGTAACTATTCATAGAAAATAATTTCCAGTATCCTGAGAATAAAACAGATTGACTAGATAGGGTGTATAAGAAAAGAACTCTTTGGGGAAAAGAAAATTTTAACCTCAGTAAATTATAATTTTCTGTAATTATTATCTCTTGCTGCCTTTGCTTACATTGTTTTGAATGGTGAAAATAAATTGGGTTAACTTTTTTTTAATCTGTAAACGTCCAAATCCCTCAAATCTCAGTAACTCCAGTTGAGAAAATACACTTAGAGTATATACCTAGAGTATATTTAATTTTATTCTGCTGACTGAAGTGATATCTTGACTTTTAGAAATGATTCCACCATAGGAAGGAGCCTGTAATGTGCCAGTGATTTTGCTTTGATGTCGACATGCTGCCAGTACACAGAAAATGGAAATCTATTTTGTGCGTATAATCAGTCTTGAATGGGGTCAAATTGTTTACTTCATTCACATATGATGCTAAATTAACTTGTTAATTTGTTCCCAGAGCATAAACAAACATCTCAAATATACTGTTCATGTTCACAAATGGATGTGTTAATGAATTTTCCTCAACAGGGTTTCATCACACAAATCCCTTTGGGGTTACTATCTGAAAGGCCTAATCTCTTAGAAACCTCTTGGGGGAAGAAGGTGAAGATTATACTTGGTTAGGATTTTTGGCTCCTGAGTATTCTCCTTTGTGTGTTAGCAATTTTCCTCCAAGGCACAAAGTGTCTTAGCTGAAAATGTACTTAAAGATTTACTCTCAGTACAAATCCAGGACAAGGACTTCTTAAAAAACTTTAGACTGTGAACCTGTGAGCATATAAGCAAAATAAGATTCTCACTGATTTTAGTGCCACTGTATAAATCAATACCCTATAGATGGGTTCATTGAGTAAAAATGTAACTATCATATTTTGATTTTTTTTCAAACCATAGTAAAATAACACTGAACTAGGAAATAACCAATATTCAGATTTAATTAATTATTGTTTTAATAAATGGCACATTTAAAAATTCCTTGTCATTCAACATTTAATATTGGAATTGCTTTACTAGCACTCAATATTATTATATGAGAGAAAAAAAATCTGTTCACATTTGCATTAAAGTTTCCATGGAGGTTAATACTTTTCCTCTGCCAACATCTTTCAATGGCATAGTCAAATTTATGCCTAGAGAATTACTTATTCATTGTGATAATTGGGCTGAATTAAGCAGAAAAAGTTTAAGGCACTGGAATTGCTCAGTATAATGCAGTAAAAAGACATGCAAATCAGAAAATGAAATAAGAGAAGTAAAAACTTTATATAAAATGATCTCTTGGGAACTTCAACTGTAAATATGGAAAAGTTTAATATTTCAATAACCGCTGTTGTCTTTGCTCTGCTCTACTCCTTCTATCAGTTGGTAGACTTTTAATGACATCTCAATCTGATTTCATAATTGGTATTCATGTTTGGTTATAGTAACTGTCAGCTGTTATCCATTTCCTATGTGGGGAGAAAAATGGAGCATGGCCTCACTGATTTGCTGTGACTCTTCCAGTCTGCGCCTGTTCACAAAAATTCTTCAGTCATTAAGTACCGGAGATTGACAACTTACTCTGCTTTTCTTCAGCTTTTTTTTTTTTTGGTAAATCTATAAATCATTTATCTTATATCCAGGGGCAGAAGCAGCACATTAGATCCAAGGAGAAGGATTTTTAAAGCTTGGCCTTGAAAAATTAATAATTGATCTCAACAAGGTGTCTTCTACCCTCCCCGCCTCTCCCCCCACCCCCAATCGTTGCCTGCTTTTTCTGGCACAATCTGGAGATAGGATTCTGTGTCAATCAGATTTTCATATTGCTTCCCTGGGAAAATATATGGTAAAGGGAAATTATTTTTAATTAGTGTAAAACTATATTAATGTTAAATAAAAATAATGCATTTGAAAGTAGTTTCAAGTCACTGAATCAGGAAACTTAGATCAAAGATATTCATCCACCTAATCATTTATTTGTATCTTCAACATATAATTTTTTAAGCTCTACTGTATCCAAGCCACAGTGAAGCATGGGGTTTACAAGAGCTCTTTTCATCAACAAACAGCAGGTTAAAGTGGACAATATAATCTTAGTATTTCAGTATAACTGTTCTTATATACTAACAACCACTATACAATAGAGCTTGTAAAATGTTATTTATTTAACTATTGAATTATAAGGGTTTGGGAATGCAAACTTGTAATTATTTTTTGAAAGAGCTTCCTGAGAATATATTATAAAAATATCTATACACATTTTGAAAGCAAAGTGAAAACAAACATAGGTATTATTAGGCTATAAAAGAATTTGTATTATGTCAGCTTTTAAAACATTTAAGGAAGTTAAGAGCATTTATATATTACAAACAATTGAGAACTAGTTCCAGTGGTATCATCAAAATATAGTTATGCTAAAATAAATTGTTTTAATATGAATTCTGTTTTTAAGAATTTAAATTAAAAATGATAATTCAGAAATGCAATACTTTAGATTTGTAGATTTGCACTATTATATTAAGCATAAATATGCATTAGATGTCACTGAACATTACCTATTGTATATTCACATATGCAATCTAAGTAAATGTCCATTTTACAACACGCTACATAATATGGATTCCTAAGATGTTAGTGATATCCATTGTCATCAACTAGAAACAAAAATTGAAAATTCAACAAGTATCCATGAGAGGAAAAGGGCTCTAAAAAATACCTTCAAGTACTAGCTTCTAAAGTACAACTGAAAAATCTACTGGTTACTTTTCACTGTGGAACCCACAAGACATACTATTTGAATATATAGGAAGAAAATAACTGCTAACATAAAATTCTCTATAAAGTAAAAATTACTAGAACATTGAACATTAACTAAAATGTGTTTTCAGCAAACAAAAACAAAGATTAATGGGCCATCAGTATTTCAATAAAAATATCATATATATATTTTTTCAAGTAACAAAATGTAACAAAATTCAGAGAGAAACACAAAAATTCAGGAAGCAATGAGAGAAAGGAGACATTAAAAGGAAGTGACGGTCTTCCGTGGTCGTGCGACAGGTTAGAACGCAACACGGCAAGCCTGCATCAGCCGCTTCAGTGCGAGTTTGATTTGCGGCCCTGGAGGTTACCACATGGCCCCCAGACCTCTCCTGATCCACCTGCTGCTGCCTTCAGCAGTGTACTTCATTGATCTGCCTGTTCTGCTCCCCACTCAGTCTTTGGTGAAGCCTCTCACTGCCCCTGCACTTCTAGCCTGTACCCCAGTTCTGTGTGAATAAATAAATAACTCCTCAAAAAAATGAAGTGAATGAATATTGAATCTACAAAATAAATTAAAAAAAGGCTCTACTGCTACTTAAAGTATATGGATAATCAAAATGTGTGCAACAATACAAATAAATGTGGAGATGGTACAAATTGAAAGTGTTCTAATCTTTTGGCTTTCTTGGGGAAGGAGTTAAACAACATTATGCTAACTATAAAGAGATCTAGGAGTCATATTATAATCTTTAGACAAATGAAAAATAATAAAAAGTAAACAGGACAGAAAAATTTGACTTCAAAAGAAGGCATGGAAAGGGAGAAAAGTAATTTAGTATGTATTCAATTCAACAAAAACTAATAATTATCATGTAGTAAAATAAGCACAATAGCCCATACATTCAACTCTAAACCTAAATCTAGAGTCTTTTTTAACATTACAGGGCTGTCAGAATGAACACACCATAAAACTCAGATAAATTCTGCTTATAAGAGACACACTTTAAATGTGTCTAATAACACAGAAATGTAATAGTGAAGAATCAGCCTAATGAGTGAGAGGTGTGTAGCTCCATTTACACAAGACAAAGCAGACTTTAAGGTAGAACATTTTTTAAGAGAAGAGGGATTTTTTCATAATAAAAAAAGTCCTCCAGGAAGATATCACAATTTTAAATCTGCATGTATTCAATTACATAACTTCACACTATACAGAGGAAAAAATAAAGACCCACCAAAACGAAAAAATTGATGAATTCACAATCATTGTAGAATACTCTCAATAGGTGATCGAATAAAGAGAGCAAAATATGTAGGTATGACATCCTAATAAATAAATGACCTCTTTGGCATTCTCTACCAGTATATTTGCAGCCGACAATGACAATGTACAAATTCTTTCTATGAGAGGCACATATAACATTGTGGAATATAACATTGTGGAATATTACACATATAGTACTTATTGACTTGTAAACAAATTTCACTGTATTAAAATGTCGTGCACGTGCAAATTTCATAGGATTGCATATTCTTTGACCACAGTTATATGAAGCTACCAATCAATAACTAAAGGAGTTTTAAAAAATGAATAGCACATTTAAACATTGATTACAGTTTATTTTTTAAATTTTTCAAGTAGACAAATCAAATTTAAATGAAAATAGGTGCTTCCTAAAATATTTCCAACATTTATGTGAAGCTTTTACCCCAACATTTCTGAATTAAGTTTATTTTATTTCAGGCATTCAATTCCTATTATTCAGGTACAGATATAGTATTGGGTAATGGTCAGGAAAATGGTCATTATATGTAGTTGAGATTTTCACTCAGCTTCTGGCTTGTCATGCAATCCTAGACAAGGTACTTAGCCAAACTAAACTAGTTTTCTCATCTGCAATGTGGGAATAATGATGGTACTTCATTTGTCATCTGGCTCAAAAGACTAAAAAGGTGATTTTGTTTTTCTGCACAAAGTAGAAAAACAAATTCTAAAAATTGAGTGGAGTGCATCCAATACTTTGTTTTTTCTGTTATTCATTCTCAACAGTTCCACAGAATGTAAATGACAAGGTACTTTTTGGAACTCAGGAGACATGCCTTGCGGCAAATATTTTGTTCACCACAGCACTGTAGTAATTCTTTTATCTCCTATCTAATGCATTTGTTTGCCTTCAGGAAAAGTTACATTTTTGAATTCATAGCAAAACAAATATTACAATACTGAACATGGTCCTCTTGCTAGTTCAAATAAAGCAAGAAATATTTCCTTTTGCTTCTTGTGACTGAAACAAACATGACTGTTAGGACAGACCTAGAGTTCTTTTTCCTGATGAGAGGTTCAAAATGAGCTAGAGTATTGATGGGAGCGGGGGTGTCAAGTGTGTGAGGGGACAAAACATTTGACCATAATATTATCTCATAAAATAAGATGAATATTTGTTGCAAGAATTTTGATTGACTTCACCTATGGAATTACAGCTAAAACTTTCTATTTGACTATCATAGTGTGAAATTGAAAAAGTAGAAAATTTAATAAAGAAAGTTATAAAATCATGGGTGTGTCTATTATTTCTCTGCTTGATAAACTCTGAAATCTGTTAAAAATGAAGAACTTCATTCTCAGTATAACATGATCTCTGTTCAGAAAATTTTACCCTCGCTTGACCTAGTATAATGTGAATAAAATCTACAGTATGAAGACTTCTAAATGATAAAATGCTCAAACATGAGAAATTTAACATTTTTAAAGCATTAGCTTATATTAGCTTTCTATTGCTGAGAAATGATGACCTCAGCTTTCCTGCCATCCTCAGTTCACAGTTTTGTGGGTCAGAAGTCAATGTAAGCTCTAACTAGGTGCTCTATTGGGGTCTTACAAACTAAAATCAGATTCTCAAAAGGGGTGAGTTCTTGGCTCCTGGTTCTGGGAAAGAATCTGTTTCCAATTTAGTCAGGTTTCTGGCAGAATTTAGCTCCTTGAGGTTGTGGGACAAAGGCTGTTCTTTCCGTCCAAGCTGTCATTAGGGGTCACTCTTAGCTACCAGTTGGCACCCACAATCCTTGCCATGTTACTCTTACCAGTTCCCAACTCAAGGAATTTTTCATGTGTAGAATTACTCTTTGACTTTCTTTTTTTCCTCTGTGACTTGATAAGACCCTGTAGAAAATTTCCATGTCTCATAGTCAATGATTTGAGAACTTAGTTACATCTGCAAAATCTCATCAAAGAAATACCTGTATTAGTTTTTGATTATAAAACTGGGACGTGGTATGTTCATACTAGGAAGGGAATTATGGGGCATTCTTCAAATTCTTCCTATCTCACAGTTTGAATACTATTCTCAGTTATACAAATTGATTTATTATTATTTTTTTTTCCTAAAGAATCACTAGGCTAACAACTTATGTCATTAATTCATTCTAAAGGGAAAAAAATGAAGTTAGTTACTTCAATTAATTGACAAAAGGGATCCCAGTAATTTTCTCCTGGTTTTTACTTTTTTCATATGAATTGGTCATTTGTTACCATTTGTGAATAATCTGTTATTTATTATGTCTTACATGATTAAAGTGAAAAGACTCAAAAAGTCTCAAACCAGGGTCTATTCTATATAAACAGGATTTTCATTCATATTATGAAAACATGATTTTAAATTAATTTCATTCTGTCTATTCTTTCTCCATTTATGTAACTTTAGTAAGATAACAGTTAAACCTGAGGTTATCTGATTAGTGAATTATCTGTATTTTTCAGGTAGACTAAATAAGGACAGCTATACACTGACTACAGATAAAATTAAATACATATATTACCTGCATATAATTCAATCAGAGGCTAGAAAGAAACTTTCTATCAGTGTCAAATATTAAGTTTCTTGGCCGTCTCTGGTGGCGCAACGGATAAAAGCACAGTACTAAGAAGCTAAATCACTTCAGCATGAGTTCAATTCATGCCCTGGAGGTGATCCACCTGACACCGCAGACCTCTCCTGACATGCCCACTGCTCCCCTCAGCAATGTACATTGTCGATCTGCCTTTTCTGCTCCCCACTCTGTCTAAGGTGAAGCCTCTCACTGCCCCCACAACTCTGGCCTGTACCCCAGTTATGTATGCATAAAAAAATAAGTATTTTAACTTTTGTGGGGCATAAGATATTTGCTGCATCTTTGTTTTGTTTTGTTTATTTGTTTCTTTTTAGAAAGTCCTTGAAAATGTCAAAGAAATTCTTATATCCTGGTCATAACAAATCAGGCCATGGATCATATTTTGCTGTGGTGACAATAATTTGCAGACAACTATATATTCTTATTTTATTCCTATTCTATGACTGAATATGCAGTATTCTGTGAAATATATACTCGATAGGCTACTTTTATTGTATCTTAAAAGCCAGGTTCTCCTTGAAACATATTTTCTTTTTTTGATACTTTGAAAAACAACTAGTACTTATAATTTACTTTTCAAAGCGGTAAGACTTAGAGCTGTTTTAGGTGTGGATACTACTACTATTAATTTTCTTTCCTCTCAGATTATCTAATTAATACTTCTTAATTCCTGTAAAATTTTATATGTGCTAACTTCTTTACATAAAGTCTTAATTATAGTATTGGTGAAATGAGTATATACTGTGATTATATCCATCACACATCAAATTTTAACAAAAAGAATTACTGGCTATTTATTAAAACTATTCTGAAAGTTTCTAAGACAAACTTACTCAGACACAAATAAAGTGAAATATGGATGAATATATTTTGGTGCTCTGAAATAGCATAGTACAAACCCATTTGAATTTTATTTTAATTTCCTGTGAGTGCCTAAGTTTTAAATTCCAAAGACTTGGTTAGAGTTAGTCCAGAAAGAACACTTGCTCATTTATAAATTGCACAACTTATACAAGGTAAATTACAAAATTTAGGTGGAAAATTTCCATGAAAAACATATTACAATAAAAAATGAAACAAAACATTAAAAAAATCCAAATGCTTAAAGAAATTAAAATTGAAAATCCATCTCATGAAAAAAAAACTCCAGTCACAGATGCCTTTGTTGGTAGCTCTCAAATATTTAATATCACACAATCTTGTTCATAAAATTAAGAATGTTAGGAATGAAAGGAAAAAGGACGGACACCGTGAGTCTGCTCACCAGGAAAGTCCCTGTCTTTATTTTCAGCATCAAGCTTATATACTGTAACAAAGGGGATTACTGTAACAAAAAGGGAGGCTACCGTGGCCTGCGTCCATTGGCCAGGCCCCGGCTAGGTGGGTGGGAAGTATCAAAAATTATTTACAAAAGAACCTGTAATCTGGGGTTTTGGGTCTGTGCCCATGTACGAGGATGGAGACAGCCAGACCCTAGTCAAGGTCGGGGGCGCTTCTTTATCAGTCTGAGGCCCAGGACCGCTAACTAAGCTAAACTGCTAAGCCAAATTGCTTTCCTTCAAGGAACATTTCCCAACTCATTTTATAAGGCTAGTGTTACTTATTATCAAAATCTTATAAAGTGATTAATTTTTTTAAAACCTATGGACCAATGGCCTTTGGGAATGTAGAAGGAAAGATTTCCCAAATATATTACAAAATATAAATCAATTATAACTAAGAATAAATATCATCAGCATTGAAATTTATCGCACAAGTGTAAAGTCGTTTTAAACTTTAGACTCATCAATATAATTCAAGATAATAATAACATAAAGAAGAAGACAATAGATGACCAAAAATCAATCTGTAGTCATTACAAGTCATGATGAAAAGTCTCACCAAAATAAGAATGAAGGGGACCTTTCTCAGAATTTTGAAAGACATTATTGAAAACTAAATCATGGAGACATAATATCCAAGATCATAAAAACAACAAAAAACACACACACTAATTTCATTTTCACTATTTCTTCCATTTAACTTTTATTTGAAGCACTAATCCAGACAATTAATCATTTAAACATGTATACACATGCACACACACACACACACACATAGGTATATATATATATATATATATGGGTATATATAGGCAGGTACATTAGCAGATGAGAAAATCCTGGATTGTCCTAGGAAACTACCAGTTATATTTAAATGGTAAATTTAAATACAAAATTTAATTATATGTCTGTACAATGGCTATCAAAAAAGGAAAATATGATTAATGTAGACCATTTGCAATAACATTAAAAATAAAATAGGAATCAATTTAACAAAGATGTATACAGAAAGTTACAACAGTTGAATAACTAAATGATTGGGGAGATATATTTTTGTCTTTAAAGATGTCTTAAAATGTTGCTGAAATGTCATTTCTCACTAAACTGATCTATAGATCCAATACATTCCTAATCAACATTTCATCAGACTATGTTAGGAAATGGGATGGGTTTGATAAACTAATTTAAAAAAAAAAAAAAAGGATAAGGAAAGGTCTCAAACAGTCAAAACAATTTTTTAAAAAAGAGCAAAACTGAAATACCTACATTACCAGATATTGGGAATCACTTTAGGCAATAGTAGTAAGATAGTGTGATGTAACGTAAAGATAGATGGATGAGCCCTTGGAATATTATATTTTGTAGTTAATAGAAGTCCACTCTAGTGTGGCCTAAAAAAAAAGTAAACGTGTATCTACTCTTCATAATAACATCATGGCAGCCTTATACCTATTAATCCCAAGCTGGAAACAATACAAAAACCCATCACTAGTGAATGTGTAAATAAATTTGTTAGATCAATACATTGGAATTTACTTAGTAATAAAAAGGAGCAAGAGCTTAATTCATGCAATACCAAGCTGAATTTAAAAAAATGTGCTGAACGAAAAAAGCAAAATACAAAAAGGAAGATACAAAAGAGATCTGTTGTGTGTTTCTGTTTATATAATGACCTGGGAAAGTCAAAACTAGTAACTACTGACATAAAATGGAACAATGTTTCTTGGGCCTAATAGTGTGCTCACTTGATAATAAGGGAGTCAAGAGAACTTTCTGGGGTGAAAGCAATGATATTTATCTTCGTTGTTATGGGCGACACATTGAAGAATATGGTCTCTAAATCTGATCAAACTGTATAGTTAAAATAGATGTATTTTATTATATGTAATTTTTACTTTAATAAATTTGAGCTAAGAGCAAGTTAAAAAAATAGTAAGTCTAGTCTAACTTTGTTTACTCTGCACTTCATTTAACACTTTTGATTATATTATTAACTTCCCCATGCTTTTCCTAAGTTTTTTGCTCCAATGTTTTGTCATGGTTAAATACTATTTCTTATTCTGATCAGTTTATTACTTTTGATAGTTCATACATAACTTCTTTCTCTAGAACATTTATAATTAAACTACAGCACAGTATATAAACAGAGCATGTAAATAAACTATATATTTCCTCCAAAAATCACAGCATAATTATATGTTTGTGACATAAATTAAACCTCAGATTGCTATTTGAAATCCTTTCTTCTCTCTCCCTCTCTCTCTTCCTTTCTCAGCACAAATTAAGGATCATTGAGTGCACTGAGTTTGAGTATATTTCCTTAATTTTGCACAGATAGCTTGAATCTTAAAATGGGCAAAATTAGTGTTTCACCTTAAGAGTTTGGAGGTTCTGGGTATTCCTTTGTTTCACACAGTTTCAGATCTACAAGGGCATCACCATCATCTTTTTTTTTTTGAACTGGGATACAGGCTAGAGATGTGGAGACAGAGTGGGGTACAGAACAGGCAGATCGACAAGTACACTGCTGAGGGGTGCAGCGGGCGGGCCAGGATAGGTCTGCCTCGCCATGTGGATCATCTCCAGGGCAGGCGGGGATCGAACTCATGCGGAAGTGGCTTAAGCTTCTTTGTGCTGTGCTTTAACCCGCTGCCCCACCAGGGAGGGCCAGCATCACCATCATGTTTAATATCACTATCATAATACACCAGGCACTTTGCAAGAGCATTCCTTTGTGTATTCTTTAATATCTTCACACTCTGTGTTTGTTAAACAGAGCTCTAATTAATGAGACTCAGTTCATTTTTACTTTTCATGTAAGAAATTCCTTTGTTTTGGTCCTCTTTACAAACCAATACTTATAAAAGACTTAAAGGAAATTCCTTAGAATCAATCATAGTAAAATAAGATACCCTGGTCTAACTAAGCTTTATATCATACTTTAATATGACTGCATTTACAGCCTCAAGTAGAGGGTTTTCATCTCAGCCTAGAAATTGTTTTCATAGAGAATATGTATTTTACAGAATTTGAATTAAAATTTACATAAATAGGGTTCTTTAAAAATCCTTCTTGACATGCTTTTCTACAACTCCTCTTGTATCACTCTCCTCCAAGTTGACTTAAAAGGTATGCTGGGGAAACACTGAGAAATTCATTTTAGACTTAAAGCAGTGATTTTGATGTATAAGCTTTCACTAAAGCATTTATGTGTTTATGCCCCAGGCTCAAAAACTCATCTAAAAAGCCAGCCAAAGTTCTTGTTATCCAGAAAAATAAAATGTAATTTTTGTTTATAGTTATCAGAGTAGACAGTCTGTGTCAATTCTCAATGCCACTCTAATGTGGGAGAGTGTATATGTATTCTAAAGTATGTCAAAGACACTTAGAAAGGAATAGCCATTCTATCAAATGAGACACTGTTGACTGTAAGGTTGAAAGCTGCCAACAGAAAGAAGAAATAGCACATTGCTTGCTCAGAGAATGAATGCTACTATATTGCAACCATTGTGATGATCTTGAATGTTTGAGAGGTGGGCATAAATGACTTAAGTTATCAATTAAAAAGTGATGAATTGTCATTAATAAACAGACACAAAAGATTAGGAAGGGGAAGCTCAGATAAAACAGTTGTGCTAAGAGACCAAGCCCAAATTAAAACTAACTGATGGGCCTAAATGACATCTCTGAAAGCTGTACAAATTGGGCGTGCAAATACGCCATCTGAGATGTTAGAGATTCCTGCCCATTAAGTCTCTTCCAGATCTAGATATCTGCCACTGGAGGAAGCTCTACCTACACAAAAGAAGCAACACTCCCCTCCCAAGGAGGTGATGCCACAAAGAACTGTCCAAATTCCAGCCCACTGTCTCTTGTGCTGATCTCCAAAACCCCTTCTTAATGTTTCATAAACTCCCTGCTCTGACTTCCACTAGAATGGCATGCTTGTTGAAAGGCAAATTTATATCAATAAAATCATATTCTGATTTTATATGTAATTTGCTTTTTATAAGACAAAGCTCTCTACTCCAGTGGGGATTAGCATTTATAAGATCTGAACCTCATATTCCACGATTATCAAAGTGCATACATGCGGAAGTGTTCTGTAATATTTGAAAGAAAATTTAAGTCTAAAAAAAAAAAGAACACAGAGAGGTATATGCACAGGCTTTTATATACCCAGCCCTTCAAATGATTAAAATTCAACTTGAACAGAGTTACCTAAAGCTGAGTTACTCTAAACCAAATTTAATTTTTCTGTGCTTCAACCAGGAACAATTTGTAAAATACAGTGCACAAAATTCATAATGATAAGTTTTATAATATGGCCCTCCGTTGTGGTGCAGCGGGTTAAAGCACAGCACTAAGAAGCTTAGGCCACTTCCGCATGAGCTCTATCCCCGCCTGCCCCGGAGGAGATCCACATGGCGTGGCAGACTTTTCTTGACCCACCCGCTGCTCCCCTCAGCAGTGTACTTCATCAATCTGCCTGTTCCGCACCCCGCTCTGCCTCTGGTGAATCCTCTCACCCTCCGCATCTCTGGCCTGTACCCCAGTTCTGTATGAATAAATAAATAAATCTTAAAAAAAAAGTTTTATAATAGGTCTTTAAAAATCTTGAGTTTGCTCTTTTTATATGTAATCCAGATTTCTGACTGCATATTTTGCTGTCAAAATATGCTGAGGATATCTTTTACTAAGTTGTGAGCCCAGGAGTCAACAAAAATAGTTATTTCCACCCTAGAAAGATGGAATTACCAGGGGTGATAGTTAAGGGCATCTCAAGCTAATTGCTTTCTCAAAAGCAGTAAGAGAATGTGTGGGGTGTCAAGAAAGTATATGGGTCTCCAGAGGGAAGCATTCTGCTTCAAAAAAGAAAGAGGCCCTCCCAGTGGTGCAACGGGTTAGGATGTAGTACTGCAAGCTAGCAGTAGACGCTTCAGTGCAAGTTCGATCCCCAGCCTCAGAGGTGACCCACAAGCCCTGGCAGACCTCTCCTGTCTCACCAGCTGTGTATTTCGTTAAACTGCTTATCCTGCCCCCCTTCTGTCTCTGGTGGTTGTGAAGCCTCTCACCACCCCTGCACCTCTGGCCTGTACCCCAATTCTGTATGCATAAATAAACCTTAAAAAATTAAAAATAAAAAAAGAAACAGATACTTATGGCCCACACATACATGGGATACGAGGAAAGGCCAAAACCACAGGTTGAAGAAAGTAAAAAAGGGATAGAAGCGTGTTTGACACAAGAAGTAACCCCTAACACAATATGCCTCTACATTTTTCTTTGAAATATGTATCCTTGAAAGATTTTTTTTGAACAGTTTCCTCTAGCTAAATTTGTTTTAGAAAAAGAAAAAGCTGTTTGGCAAACATATTGTACAATGTGTTTCTTATGTTGATTCAAAATGTCTTTAGAATATGTACACCGTTAAGAAGTTCTAGAGTAAAGAAATCTGTGTAACACTTCATTGTTCTAACATCAAGAACATATTTTGGGATCCTGTGCCAGAGAATATTTTTCTTTGATAAATGGAGCTCTTCTTTAAAAAGAACTTTACACTGAAGATTTTAATATGCTATTCAAAAGCTCAGCTCTAAAAAAGTACATAAATTAGTGGAATCCTTTTATCGTGGAATAATTTATGTCTGTATAAATAAAGTATAACTACATACTTTCATAAGAATACACCTTGTAAGTAAAATTACATTTTATAGGTATGCTACAAAATAATCAGGGAGATGAAAATTAATGCAACATGGGGTACCACTACACACTTACTGGAATGTCCCCAAATCTGGAACACTGACAACTCCAATGTTGTGAGGTTGCTTTAAAAATAGCCGTAAGAAAAATTTCCAAAATATGTAAATTTTTCTGATGACTTAATACAGTTTGGTGAGTGCATTGAGCAACACGATGATAGCAGAATGAGAAAGAATATCAAGAGAATTTTGTTAATAAAAACAATATGTTGGAAAGATTAATAGTTGGAGGGGGAACAATTGCTAGACAAGATGTCTGAATGGGTAATAATGCTAATCCACATTGAGTCATTAGTGTTCACAACACCTTTAGGAAGCCAAGCACAAAAACACGAAAGGTAACTTTATTTATTTTTTAAAGATTTATTTTATTTATGCATGAATGTAACTACTGGGGTGTAGTTTGGAGATGCAGGGGTATAAGAGGATTCACCAGAGAGAGAGACAGAGTCGGGAGCAAGTCAGGAGGATCTACTGAAATACACTGCTGAGGGGAGCAGTGGGCACAACAGGAGAGGTCTGCTGGGCCATGTGGGTCAGCTCCCTGGGGATTTAACTCATACTGCAATGGCTATGGACAGCTTCACAGTGCTAAGACGACCTCTTGGACCATCAGAAAAGCCTATGAAAGGCAATTTTGAAGAAATGTATACTAATAACAGATCCTTCCTATTTAATTTTTGTCTTAGTAAAACTGTTTTCTTTTGCAATGGGATAGAATGTCTCCTCTCTCGGGGAATGAATAACCAAGATTTAAGAGCAGCATTCGTAAATGAGGGAAACCAGTGTGTTGCTTTGCTGCATTCTGCTTCCAAAGGTGTGCTTCTTCTTCTTCTTTTTTTTTTAACAGTTTATTTTTACATCATTTTATACATTTTCCCCCCCATCTCAATTGTAATCCCTGCGGGTTTCCCATTACCAACTCACCCGTGTGCCATCACCATAATCCCATGCACTTCCCCGCCTCCCCCCATTTTTGATCCCATTCCCCACTCCACCCCCACAAACTGTCTCTGGTATATGGCTGTTCATTATTCTTGTTATTTTCTCGCCTGGTCCATTATACTCTTGCTATACAAAGATGTGCTTCTTGGTGGCGACTGAACTCAGGGAATCAGACCTATGATTGTCTCAATTATGATCTTCTTGGCAATTTTTGTGACTGTGGCATGGGAACAATTGCATTCTCATTATCATGATTATAAGGATAAAGATGCTAATCTGTCTCTTTTGTAGCTTAATTTATGCAGGTGATGATTTTTAATTTTCTTCTGTACCACTGCTCTGGCAGGAAAGAATTGGTACCTTTTGCTACAGTTGACTGCAGCAACTCTAGCTGAGTCCAAGGACTGACTGCCAAAATAAATATGGACAGAATGATTGAAACTGGGGTTTTAGAGAACCATTCACTGGAATGATAAAATATAGAGGGACTAACCATATGAATGAAAGATAAGGTATTTGGAAGGGATCAAATCACTTGGAAATCAAGTCTCTATTACAAATGGGACACCAGAAAGTAAAATAAAACTAATTTGGATAATGATATTTGCAAATGATATTTATCAGAAAATAAGATAATAGTAGAATGATTACTTCTACACTAAAAGATAATAACTGATAATTTGTGAATTTATAGGGAGAGGGGTGTAGAAAGGAATAGCATTATACCCCAGGTACAGGGGTTTTTGTAAGAGAAACTACAATTAACTCTTGTGTAGGCTGTATAAGAAGCAACATCCTCAGGAGAGACTCAGTTTTCTTGTAGAGCAAGAGATTAAAGAAAGTAGAATTTCACGAGTTGCAGGAGGGATTACCTTTTAACTAATGAGAAGGTATTAGACTTCTCATCTTCAAGATACCTTCCATAAAAATCTGTAATTCTGTGCGCCTATAAGTCACATGATCCATTTTCCTTTCCAGGGCTTATTAAGTAATTTTCCTGATTGTCATAGCAAACCCTTCTCTCTTATATTTCATTTGCAGTCAAGCACCAAATACAGCTAATGTTAGTTTACTTTCCTTTCTTCTATAATTCAAGTATTAGTCAGCAAAATCTCTATTGTATATATTAGATATTCTGTATTTCATATATATATATATATATATACATAAATTTGTACATTACATATGTGATCTCACTTTAGAGCTGATATACTCCTTGAAATCAGAGTGATAGTTCAGAAACACAAAACAGTCATTATTTCTGTATTTAAAACCTTTCAGTGGTTCTTATAACCCTTCAAGAAAACTAAAGTCCATAATAACAGCTTTTTAAAAGGAAATTTTTAGAAATGTTTTTATTATTTAACCAATTTGACTGTGACTCTTTTTATTAACGGTAATCTTTATAAAAGTTTCTCCCTCTCCTTGAATGTGCCCTAACTTTTCTTCCTTTACTGACTATATGCACGCTATTTTCATTTTCATAATGTTCCTGTTCTCTACTGATTATTTATTCTCAGCAAAGCAGCATATTCTTCACAAGCCTTTCTTGGTCTCTAACATAAGGTTACAGCAACGTTAATAATTTCATAGTACAGACTACTCTGTGTACTTCCTGTTTAAGTAACATATCAAGTAAAAGTGACATGAAATAGATTGAAAACTTCATTGGGGATGTTATCTATTTTACCTGTTGGTAAATAATTCAATAGGAGGTGTGGACTTACTATAATAAGATGACTATAATTTTGAAGTTTATTGATTTTCTGAAAGTTAATTCAAATATCATAATAAAGTATAAAAATGGAATTTTATCTCAGAATCAAATAAAAATCAGTGTCCTGAAACGGCATTACCAAAAGACATAAAAATGCAGCAAATAATTTAGATTGAAAAGTGCAGTGGTAGACCACCAATGCAGAACAAATAAATAAAGTGAACAAACAGCCCTTCATACAACTTGAATATACATAATTGAAGTAGAAGTGATCCACATTTTGAAAATCAGAAATGAGAATTTTTTTGCAAAAAAACTTTTTATTTATTTATTTTTTTCACCATACAATACAAAGAGATGTTACTTCTTCTTTAGCTCAAGTCAGATGAGAAATGATTAAGAGGACCATGTGTTTGAAGGCCAATATGGACTGGCATTGGGAGTGAAAATGAAGAAAGCAAAGGTGAGAGACTGTGGATATTGGTTTGAGGCAGCAGAAGAAATATAGTTCGATTTGCTTTGGAATCATTTCTATTTAAGTTGAGACAAATGCATTTTGCTTCCTTCTGGATAGAGTGTGAGCTTCACAGCATAGAAGCTATCCAGGAACTAATTCTAACAGTTCCTGAGGGAATTCCAGAGAATGTGATCACAATAAAAAGGATGAAATATGAAAATTCCAAGAGCTGAGGAAAGATTTAAAGGAGCTACCAAAGAAATCTGCACCATCTTTCACGGAAATACATTGAAATGTTTCCAGTGTGGTGTCCAAAGACTTGAAAAGCATCTACAAAAGCCTCTGCCAAATTCAAAGTTAGCTTTTCAGACTGGTCAGTGGCAGATAAAAACAACGAAGGAACACAAGATAAATCCTTTCTTCTTTTTTTCAAACTGTAGGATCTAGAGGCTTTAGAAATCACCTGGAAACAGAGAGGCGCTCAGTGGTTCACAACTTCACCATGTCAGATTTGTCACTTAACTCAGGCCCAACTTTGGAGAAGACAAGCACATTTACTTTAAAAGTATTTCAAACTGACTATTATCTTCCCAAAAATAAACATTTTTTTTAACTAAACAAAAGGATTTTGATATCCACTCTGTTTGACCATTTAAATAAATAGTTGGTTCTGGGCCCTTCCTGGTGGTGCAATGGTTTAAAGAGAAGCACCATGAAGCCAGCGGCAACCACTTTGGTGTTGGGGGGCCTTGTCCAGCAAGGCCGAGGATTGGGGTCCCAGGGTCGACGAAAGGAAGAAGGCAAAGATGGAGACGAGAGAGAGAGACAGAGAGAGAGAGAGAGAGACAGAGAGACAGAGACAGAGAGACAGAGAGAGAGAGAGACAGAGAGAGAGAGAGAGAGAGAGAGAGAGTTCTTTATTCTTACAGCAGCCATATATATATACTTGAGGGCGGCACAGAAGGTACGGGCAGGGGGTGGTCTGGTGGTCTAATGTCTTAAAGGCCAATGGGTTTGAGGGGAGGGATCCATCGTCATCTCTTTGTCTCTTTGGCGCCAAAGCTTGCTGAGCGGGAAAGGAAGGAGAGTAGGGGAAGGGATTCGGGTGTGCTGCATTCTCAACCAGGATGTTTACTCTAAGTTCCAATCAATGTTGTTTTGTGCATAGGAGGCAAAGTCCTGGTCTTGGTCCCCCGACATTTTGGCAAGAGTTTGATCCCAGGCTAGGGAGGTGACCCACACGGTGCAGCAGAGCTCTCCTGTCTCCCAGCTGCTCCGCTCAGCAGTGTGTTTTAATCCATGGGCCTGTTCTGCTCCCCACTCTGTCTCTGGTGAATCCTCTCACTGCCCCTGCACCTCTAGCCTGTACCCCCACTCTTATATGTATAAATTAATAAATATTTTAAAATAAATAAATAAATAGCTGGTTCTGATCGGAATGCTTGTGAAGCTGTGGCAAGGCATACTCAGGTGGAGAAATGTGGCTCAAAAGTAAAAGGAGAACTGTGAAGAGAAATTTAGAGAAATGGCCTAGAAAGACACAGGGAGAAGAGCTGGGCTCACACCCAGGTGGAAAATGAGGAGGGGAGGCCCATAGATGGGATGAAATCAAGTGTGACAGGTGAAAAGAAAGACAGCCTGGATGAAATTCAGAGAAATGAAATGGAGGTTATCAGTGTAGTCATTGTTCTTACCCATACTCCTTCCACATGAAATTGATAGCTTTCAGTGAAATTTAGTTTGACCAAAGGCCTTCAACTAAACCAAGGGTATTAGTAGAGGCTTTACACGTGGAGAAGGTAAAATTTACAGTGTTTATGGCCAACCCTGGAGAAGTGGTACTCAAATATTTACAGGCCCAGTAAAAATCTGAATGAGAGCATGAATGGTGATGACTTAGCAGCCAGAATAAAGACCAACAGATTTGGCCTCAATAAGGGTTCAGACTGTAGGCAGAAACCAAGAAGGACCTGTTTAGTTGGATGAGGTTTTGCAAGGAGCAAAACACCACTGTGGCTCTAAAAGGAACTTAGAAAATAGGCTCTTCAAGAAATGTGAGAAAGGAGGAAAGAAGAGGAGGGACTAGATACACCTCTCTTCAGAGTGAACTAACTGTTATTCAATGCTTCATGATGAGAATCACAGGGGGAAACACTTTGTAAATGATCAGGCTAAAAGCCAAATCTGGTGAACCAAATCTAGAGGCCAGTGCTACTTTTCCTATAGGAAAAGGTGGGAGAGAGAATGGAAATTCTACTTTGAACTATCTAGTTTGTTTTATTTTTAAGGTAATGTGCCATCACCATAGTCCCATAAGCTCTTCCCACCCCAGTTCTGATCCTGTTCCCCTCCTCTCCCCCATAGAATGTCTCTGGTTTACGGTTGTTAGTTGATTTTCTTTTTTGCTTATGTGTGTGTATATTATATATATTCTATATATATATATTTTTTATTTATTTAATGTAGAAGAACTGGAGTGTAGGCTAGAGGTGCAGGGAATGAGAAGACTCAGCAGAGATAGGGTGGGGAGCAGATCAGGCCAATCCATTGAAACCCAAAACTAATGGGTGGCGCAAGAATTACTGAAACACACATACACAAAATTAAAACCACTTCCTTTTGAGTGACATTAGTACTGTGGGGTTAATATTCTGTGTAAAAGCAGCTGCTTATGAATGAAATCATCAACCACAGTGAAGAGAAGGATGTTCACATGTTGGCAATGTCCTCTAAATGATGTTTGCCTCATTGTATTGGTTTAGCGAATGTAATTATTTGCTTCAAATAAAAACTTAAAGAAAAAAAAAGAGAGAGAATAAGTAGTTGGCAGTGGTGTAAGTGATGAGTAAAAGAAAGAAAATTTTAAATGAACCGTGAATAATATTATAGCACACTTAATATTAATAATAACATAGCAATTTTAATAGGTATTAAAACTCTGGAATAGGGGTGTTTTCTCCATTCATCAAAATTAGAAATATAAGAAAATGAAAATTGCTTATCTCAGTTTATTGAGATGTTTATACCTTTCAGAGTAGGTGGTAGGATTTATCTTTTAGTTAAAAAGTAAAAAAAAAAATCCACTTTGAGAAAGTTTCACTTTTCCATCCTGAAAGCATATGGTTGCTTTCATCTTTCTAAAATGCAGAGAATTATATTCAGACTGTCT
>NW_004567105.1:22127380-22128797 GCF_000260355.1 Condylura cristata
GGCCAGGAGAGGTCTGCCACGCCATGTAGTCACCTCCGGGGCAGGCGGGAATCGAACTCATGCGGAAGCCGCTTTAGCTTCTCATTGCTGTGCTTTAATCCACTGTGCCACCAGGGAGGGACCCAAGTTCAGTTTTAATAGTTGTGATCTTAGATAAAGTATATAGAAGATATCTTAATTTTTTTAGTTCTATTCTTGTTCTTGGGGACATCTAGGAAACTCTTTAGACTATATTTTGAGAACATTCCAGCAGAACAAGACAAAGCACATTTCTAAAAGTTCTCAAAAGCATTATCATGGCTGATAGTTGCAGGCAGCTGTTTGAATCTTTTTTTTTTTTTTAACAGGATCATTCATTATTTAGAACCATGGTATTTTGTGGAAACACTAAGTGGTGAATAATTCCATACATGCCTTTTTCATTTTAAAGTATTTCCAGGGCTTGGATACCTCAAAAAATAAAACAGTAGGACTTCTCTGAATTAATTAACTCAAATTGCTAGAGTTACACAATGTTAGCCCTTACAAGTCATTATGCATATTAAGTAAATCAAAGGCATACCCACCTTTCTTAATACATATAAATAGAAATAACTATAATGTGCACACTGCATTTGGTTAATGAAAGCAAAATTCTAGATGAAAAGGACTCTTATTTAAGGTCACAATTTTCTAACCCATTATCAGAAACTTTTCTTAGTTGTTGCAATAAGACATTATTCAAAATACCAATACCATTTCAGATTTTTGTTTGTTTCTCTTATTGCATTTGATAATGGCTTCAAATCTATAGTATTTGGATGTAAAGGGAAAGCCTGATGCGACAATGCAGCAGAGAGTTAATCTGTAGTTCTGTGGTCACAAGTTCTGAAAAATGAGGGTCGTTTTATCATTAGGAAGACATTTTTGCAGCCTGTAAAAATAGATGAAAAAATAGTAGGCAGTAATGTCACTGAAAAAGGTGGTAGAGATGTTTGAAGTAACTCAGACTTTCTTGATTGAAAAGGGTAAACAATCTGTTTGCTTGTGATTATCTGTTATTTCTTTACCATGTTCAGTAATAGAATTTATGGAATAATTTGTTTTTCTTCCTACAAAATCTGACCATTCTATTCTTAGTGTGGTAGGTTTTAGCAGGACACCAATATCAGTATTATATTGAAACAATCAAGATTCCTATTTTAGGAAATTCTATTTTGCTATCATATCTACCTTCTAGGAAATCTATTCTTCCTTTTAGGTGATTTGAAGATTTTAAACTATTTTTTAAAGATTTATTTATTTATGCTTACAGAACTGGGTTACAGCCTGAGGTGTGATGGGTGAGAGGATTCACCAGAGACAGAGTGGGGAGCAGAACAGGCAGACTGACAAAGTACACTGCTGAGGGGAGCAGTGGGCAGGTCAGGAGAGGTCT
>NW_004567105.1:22130127-22130932 GCF_000260355.1 Condylura cristata
TTTTTTTATTTTAAAAATATTAATGAAGCCAATAAATACACATAGAACTATTTTTTCTAAAATTTTAGATTTTAAAAACAATCTGGAGTCATCTAGTACTTACATTCATTGTGAACAAGTTGTAGCATATGCACTTTCACTTAAAATATTCTATAAATATTAATTTTGCTTCCATAAATAGGTTGTGAGTGTTTCTTAAAAAAAGGCGGCCTTTGGCTCATCTTTCTTCTGTATCCTTAAAAGAACTTCATGCATTCAAAATAATGTCTATTCTGATTAAAACTGTAATCATGAGCCACTGTGAAAGTGAGGGCTCCTGTTTAGCATTCACAGATCTGCTCAACAATGTGACAATTGCAATGACATACCCATGAATCCGACTTCTATAGAACCTGTTTCATGGTGCTTCAGGCATGATCAAGAGGCAGCCTTGTAGAAAAGAAATTCGGTCACCAGGTAATTAGTTATGTGAGCACAGGTACTTTAAGAAATTTACAAAGTAGGATCTACTGTGGACTTGTAGAAGAGAAGGTTCCCAAGAGAAATGAATGTACATTAAACATGGAAGAACTTGGTAGTTATTAACAAAGCAAAATGAGGGAAAATTGTGAAGAAACAGATTCCATGCCAAGAAGAACAATAGCTAATGAGTCAGAGTCAGGACAGAACAGAACTCTTTCCAGAAAGTGAAAATACTGTGTATGGATGGAAAGTAGGAGTGAGATAGTCATAGGTAAGCCTGATCATTAGGCCAAAACACAAATTTCTATAGTTTGTCTTCTCTATTTACTTTTTATTTCTAGGT
>NW_004567105.1:22133452-22133969 GCF_000260355.1 Condylura cristata
TTGAATAAAATAACTAGGTTAATTAAGTCAATTAATTAACTGCATCTCTTGTATGATTTTTTTGTACAAATTAGGAATAGCTAGTCAATTCTGACAAAGGTATTATAAAATGTAGACTAATATATAGAGTCTATGTTGACTGAAAATAATTAGAAAATTGAATGACATGGCTATTAATGTTTTATCTGAAAATATTAATCTCAACTCAAATTTCATTTAAATTCTAAACTATATGGTCTAATACTTTTCCTGATAATACAATCTGTTAAATTTTATAATTTTTATCAGAAAGCTACATGTATAAAATAGACTGGAGACTTGACAAAACACAAAAACAAAATAATTGTTAATTTTACCAATTAACGTTAAATTTGTAATTTGTAAAATAATGTAATTTTACCAATTACATTAAAAATATGAATGGTCAGGGCTATCCCTGGTGGTGCAATGGGTTAAAGCCCCACATTATGAAGCTCTCTGAAGCCACTGCAGGACTAGTTCAATCTCCCACACCAGG
>NW_004567105.1:22134644-22153008 GCF_000260355.1 Condylura cristata
AGAGATTAAAAACAAAACAAAACAAAAACAAAAAGGTGTATTTACAAGGTAAATGTTAAGAGGAAGACCAGGGAAAAAGAGAAAGGAAGCCATTGTTTTGCTGACACTTCTTACTGGCAAGCATCTGAGCTGAGACACTAGGGTGCACATCACATTCAGAAAAGGTAACAACACCACAGGTTTTAAACCAAGTATAAATGCTTAATTCTGCTCTTAGTGTTCCTGTAAGTAATCATTTAATTTTTCTGCTGTTACTTTTCAATTAAAACATGACATGGAGTAGAGGCAAATCAGTTCTAAGTGCCATGACAGGTTATCTAATAGTATGAATTAGAATATGAGAAATATACATTATGATCTCTAACTGAATGCATTCTAACTTAAAGTCATGAATTTCAAAAAATTAAAACAATGCTGGAAGACAAACTATCTTTTAAGATTTATTTTTATTTATTTATGCATATAAGAACTGGGGTACAGAACAGAGATGCAGACATGTAGGATGTGTGAGAGGATTCACCAGAGACAGAGTGGGGAGCAGAACAGACAGATCTACTCAAATACACTGCTGAGGGGAGCAGCAGGTGAGACAGGAGAAGATTGCTGTGCCATGTGGGTCGATCAGCTCCCTGACCAAGGCTACAACTCAGGTTGAATGGCTGGTAACAGCTTCATAGTGTTGAGACTTTAACCTCTGTGCCAGCAGGGAGGCCCCATCTTATTTGTAATGGAGAGAGTCTATTGGTCAATACTGACCATTGGCAGGCAAAGATTAATTTTCCTTAATTCTCTTTTTAAAATATTTATGTATTTTTTAGAGTTTTTCCTATTTGTACAATGTTTGATTCTCTTTTCAGGTGTAATCTCCATAAACTACCACCACCAAGACATTCATGAAAGACTTGCCTGTGGCCTACAGGTTAAGTTTTAGCACTATCATCTCTAAGGCCTGGGTCCCGTTCCAGCAAGGTTGCTGACCCACATGGCACAGCAGACCTCTCCTGCCATGCCCGCTGCTCCCCTCAGCAGTGTACTTCACTAAGTCCACCTGTTCTGCTCCCTACTGTCTCTGATGAATCCTCTCACTCCCTGCGCCTCTGGCCTACACCCTAGTTCTATTAAAAAAAAAAAAAAAAAGACACCAGTAAACCATCACCCCATACTCTCTTGTGCTCTTCTCTCTCCTGTTTGCCCCCTACACCCTCCTCCTCCCATCTTTAATTCTCTTAATGAGTCAATCATTGGACAAATTAAATTAAAAAGGCTTTTTTCCGAACCTTTTTATTTACTCAACCATCTTTTGATGATCCTTCACAGCCCCTTGCATTTTTTTTTTTTTGAATAGCCTCATCTCCTTAATAACTCATCCTTGTTAAATTTTTATAACAAGTTATCTGTAGGGTAAGGTAGGCAGTTTTAGATTAAGCTCTTTTACCACCCTAATCACAAATGCAATGTTTTAGTGAGTTACAGGCTGGTAGATTTATGGAAGGCACCCATTTCAGCACTATTCCTCCAGGAAAAAAGCATGCGACTCAGTACTACACAAGATCATCTACACAGTCTATCTGAAATCACAAGAAGGATTTATGCAAATGAGACATTATCTCTAGCATTCATGGGGTAGGGGGTAGGGAGAAAAGTTACACCTTTTGGGTTTATATTTAGATTGAGCTGACATCTGGTTCTAATATATTTTCTAATTTGATTTGATTTTCTTCATTTCATACTTGTCTAACATTGCCTTTTTAAAAATCCTGCATTTTTAAAACAATTATATAATTTAGACAATGAAATGCTGTTGTTAATTTCTGCTCACTAGAGGCCACTAAAATTTCCTAAGATAAAATGTCCTCAGTAATTTACCGTAGTGGGCTGTTGAGGGAATAATAATCTTCACTTTTAAATCCAAAAGAAACAGAGGAGCAATAATAGGATTATTATAGCTTTGTCAATATTACCTTTGATAAAGTAAGAACACAACATTATTTTTTTAAGTGACAAGTCACATCACTTAAAATTGAATGCATCTCTGAACATGAGTGTCTCAAGATATTTTATATGAATCTCTCAAGCCCCTTCTTCAAAAACTAATCTCCTTTCTGAACTCTAGTTGCCAAAAACATTTTTAATAGTTTAAATAGCATGGATCCAAAGTTTTAATAGTTTAATAGCATGGATCCATAGTGTCCCTTTTTCAACCATCTTGTTGTAACCACATCGATTTATGTCACTGTATCTTCAACAAGCTATCAGGCCACAGTAAACAGTGACCATCTTTTAGTTGAATGGCTAATGTTCAGAGCCAACAAATTCATATTTTTATTTTGTAGTTTTTATGCTAAGGCTAAAAACAAGAATATTTTAGTCACTGACACTTTTTCTTTATCACTTTTTTATGTAGTTTTTCTTCTTTATCAATTGTTCTTCTTCCTCTCAGAGCCTTGATATTCACTCTCAGGTAGCTTGTTTGCAACCTTGCAGGAATTCTACAAAACTTCCTCCTTTCCCCTTCCAGTCATGCGCATGGACAAATAACATGAAAGGCAGTTAGGACTGTGTGCACTGTGGAATGGAGGCATTTCCAGATCTGTCTTAGAGGAGAGGCCATTAGTGTTAATGTCCATCTTCTTTGAAGTGTGTCTATGAAACCATGAAAGGAGGAGAATTTAAAAAATAGATAAAAGCAAACAAGAAGCAGGACAACAAAAGAAAGGGTGACAAAAGAAAAAGCACAAAGAGATGAAACTATTGATTCTACAATTTAACATTCTGAAATAAGTATAAAAGTGCTTGGTTTGGAAAATGGTGAGGAAAAATTTTATCTAGAAGATAACTTTTTAAAAGTTTGTTTATTTATGCATACAAGAGCTGGGGTGCAGGCCAAAGATGCAGGGTGGGGTGGGTAAGAGGATTCACCAGAGACAGAGTGAGGGGTGGACCAGGCAGATGTACTGAAGTACACAGCTGAGGGAAGCAACAGGAGAGATAGGAGAGGTCTGCTGCTCCATGTGTGTTAGCTCCCTGGCTGGGGATTGAACTTATGCTGCAGTGGCTTAACTCCTTGTAACATGAGGGAGGCCCTAGAAGATAATTTGGAAGTATTTGGCTTGGCACATACCCAAAATAAATACAAACATGTGAATACATCCATTGTTTTCAGTGGCTCACTAACATATACAATCAACCCCATGAATATACTAATTGATACAAACTTGAGTGACATATAAATGAGGTTTTTCCATATTGCCTTTAATACATTTAATATATTATAGTGAGCATTACCACCACATATTCAAGTTTTTTAGTATTTAAAGCTCTCTATGGTTGGAGGCAACATCTAAAAAGTAATAAGTACATATAAAGACATGACAAAATTGTTTGTAACTTGAAAACATGGATGCTGAATCAATGTCAGGGTTAACAGGTCTAGATAAATGGTAGATTTGGGGTGCCTGTGCATGGTGGTTCGGGGGTATTACAGGAGCACAGCAGTTTTAGTCTTGCATGAAATAATTATCTACATAGTAATCGCATGTACTGGTTGGATTGCATTTGTGATTGTGGCTATTCATCTCATCTGCTTTCAGCCATCCTGTTTTTCGATGTCCATATTCCTAAACATCAGTAGTAGTGTACAGTGTTGTTTAAGGGTTTTTACCCTGGGACCACGGAATCTTGGTTCTGTCTTTTTCCAGTGGTCTGAGCTTCAGTGAATTGTTTAACCTCCCCATGACTCAATTTCCTCACAGGTAAAATGGGAATACTAGTTGAAATGGTGTTTTGAGGATGAAATGAAATTATTCTTCTAATGAGCTTAGGTTAGTACTTGAACAGTAATATATACACATTTGTTAAATATTTAGGGAGTTAGGACAACCTGAATTAATTAAATATAAGCTATGTATGTTATTTAGAGAAATGGCAATAGATGTTTAAAACATTTTATATACCTCCTTGATTTAAAATCCTGTTTTAATGATTAGATGGCAGCTAATTCAAACCGAGCAAACCTGAGCACCTTTTGGCTCTTCTTATCTATTTGATTGTAAATGCATTTCCAAAAGTGTTTCAAAGCATTTGATTCTTTAATCGTGCTTAATGTTACCACTTTACATCTAGTTTACACTAAAGATTTAAAGAGTTGATCATTTAATTATATACTATACACATATCAATTCTATCCAAATCTTTTAGAGTATAAGGAGATTTCTCGTACAGGCCCATCTTCATTGCTGCTCTCTATTTTATATAGCACTTAACAAGGTTTTCTTGAGGTGAACTTATTTGCATACATATTGTATAATCATTTTTCTGCCTCTGTATTCTATGAATGGTGGAAATGTAAAAGCAGACATTGGAATGAGTCTGATATATTTTTTTTTAATATTTATTTATTTATTCATATAGAACTGAGGTACAGGCCAGAGATGCGGAGGGTGAGAGGATTCACCAGAGACAGAAAAGGGAGCAGAACAGGCAGATCGATGAAGTACACTGCTGAGAGGAGCAGTAGGCGGGTCAGGAGAGGTCTGCCACGCCATGTGGTCACCTCCTGGGCGGGCGGGGATCGAACTCATGCAGAAGTGGCTTAAGCTTCTTAGTGCAGTGCTTTAACCCACTGCGCCACCAGGGAGGGCCGAGTCTGATATTTTTACACTGATTTTCTTTCAGTATTTGTGCATGATGATTTTGAATTTTATATTTACTTTATCTCTGATTTATAATTCAGTTAAAATTAGAAAACAATAAACACATTTATAGTAACACAGGGCTAGAGTAGATGACATGGAGAATTTAAGTGAAAAACAGTCCTACAGAAGGTTATAGGATACATAGATAAGCATTCATGCCCACAATTTGAACTCAGGAGAGTATGCATTAAGTATACCCTGAAAGAGTGTTTGAATGATCAGCTTTGAGGAACACAGGTTATGAGAAGAATGCATTCATCAACCTGGAAGCTCTTGGAACCACATAGTATTATCATTTTTATGGGGACTTCCTTTTGTAGTCATGCTCAATTAGTAACTCTATTTCCATCCCCTCTTACTTCCCTGGAGAATGGGAGGTGGGGTGTTGCAGAAAATCTCAGGCTTCCAATTTTCTCTTGCTTTTTTGCTGATAAATCTCCATCAAGGAGCCAGCCTGTAATTCACAGTCACCTCAGTAGAACAAGATGAACCTAGTGCTTTTGTAACTTTTGACATTTATAACAATTTTAGCAACTCAGTGCCTGAGTGAGGGTGTACTTGTGCTTGCTGAACTCACACTACACTACACAGATATGCAGACATACAAATATACATGTAATACATACATATTTTTCTCTTAATGCACAAAATATACTAAGGGGTAAGTTTCAGAATGAGATACACAAAAAGTCACTCAGCATGAAGTGCCCATCCTCTTTAATACTTTCATCTCTCTCTGCCTAATACCTGCATTCTCTTGTATATTGGTCCATGATCATGCTAGACTAAGTATTTAATTATTCAAATTACCCTTTTTATTTTCTGTTCACGGATTAGAACAGCTGTTAACTTTATCTGGAACACTTTCTTTCCAGAGATACCAAAATAATTCATTGTCATAATTCTAGGTTTAATTTAGATGTCACTCTTTGGGCAATTATTTCCCACATTTCCTCTATTACCTACCTCACTCTGTACAGCACTGAGTTACAGCACTCTCTAATCTCCCTTCAGAGAAACTACAGACCTCTTCTGTCTCACCTGCTGCTCCCCTCACCAATGTACTTCGTGCTCCCAATTCTTTCTCTGGTGAATCCTTTAACCAGCCCTTCACCTCTGGCCTGTACCCCTTAAATAATATTTAAAAAAGAAACTACCACATACTTTTGCTGCAATTAGGTGGTCATTGTGTCCTTACCTGGGCATTAAACTTCCTGAGGAAAGAGATTTTAGTTCTATCTGTATATTACAGTAGTTTTTGTGTAACTGTAGTTAACAAACATTTTGTGGATATTGAAAAATATCTTTAAATAAGATGTTTTCAGTTTGCTGTATTTAATGATAAAAGGGGTGTTTGAATTTGTTAGCGAAATGGAGTGATCTCTATATGGAGAGATAACTTTTCTCGGTGTAATAAAATGGGAGAAAGACTTGAACTAACAGAAATACAAACCAGAAAATCTGTATAACAAACTAAAGCAGGGTCATTTTTAAAGTGATACAAGTAGAAAAACGTCTGTGTTTGAGTATTTGAAGTTAAGGATTACATGGAGAATTTTGTTTGTGCTTTTTGTACTAAGTCCATGTATCTTTATTTTGGTTTTTAAATTCGATTTTCATTTTGAGGTCCATTTTCCAGGGATATACATCCGTGTGACTAAAGACTAATGGGGATTAGCTCTGGGCTCTTCTCTAGAACTATCAAATAAAATGACTTCACAATTCACCACAGAATATAAGTCTGGTCAACACACCAATGTCACCATCGTCACTATGCAGGTGGAATCAGCCTGATATATACCCCAAAATAAGATAAAGCTGAATCAAGGCACAGAGAAGCCTAATGCCCTTTCAATGATGTTTAATTCTTCAACTTCACAATATTCTAAAATCACATTGCTCATTTATGGGTTAGTAAAAGTCTTCTTTTGTTTATTTAAGGTAATGTGATTTGATTTTTTTCTCACTAGTGACCAATAAATATCTAAGGTGAGTAAAAGATGAGAAGGAATGGGAAAATACCAATTTATCCTCTGAAATAAGAAGGGAAACATGAATGACAATATTGACAATTTTTGATGCTCCTTGCATCATTTCTGTTTGTAACATTACGTTTAGTATAATGCAGTGTAATTTTAGTACACTACTTGTTACAATTTGTCTAACTTAATTTTATTTCAAATTACATTGTATGTTAGCAATTTCTTTTTTCATTACTTCATCCTGCCCCTTTTTTCCTTTATTCTCACTCTCCCCCACTGGGAGGCTCAATTCTGCTGTCAGATTTCTATGGTTTGTTTTGGTGTAGTTTTGACTTTTCCTTTGTCTTCATTCTACATATTCCTCAAATAAGTGAAATCATCAAATATTTGTTTTTCTACTTCTGACTGATTTCACTTAACATACTCTCCAGTTCTGTACATGTTTTTGCAAATGGCAAGATTTATGGCTGAGTACAATTCTATTTAGTATATATATAGCATATGTTCACTTTTCACGGGACATTTAGATTGCCTCTATAATTTGGCTATTGTGACTAGTGTTACAATTAATACAAAAATACATATGCCTATAAACTAGTGTTTGCATTCTTCAGCTAGATACTGAGGTGTGGGTTTGCTAGATCCTACAGTAATCCTAAGTTTAACATTTTGAGAAATCCCCACATATTTTCTGTAGGTATTGGACAACCCATCAGCAGTGTATGAGGGTTCTCCCCTCCCCACAACCTCACACGTACTAGTTATTATATATTAAAAATTTTACTTCAACATTTTGTACTAGAAAGTGAATTTCCTAGTTATTGTAAGTAGATTCTTCCCTATCATTGTTTACTCAAACAATAGTTTTATCAACTGAATGTTATTTTTGTCTCAACATTAGCTCCATACTTAAATATATGTAGTCATATTATACCTTAAAAATTACATTAAATAATATATTTTAGTTTACAGTTGCAATTTCTTGTAAGCTATGTAAACCTATATAAATTACACTTTTATATGTATAATATAGAATATGTATATGTGTAAATGGGATATACTATGTATTTGAGGGCACATAATATTTCCCTTCAAGTTTTTTGGAATGCGATGAACTTACCTTTAATAAAACTACAATTAGAATAATTTTATTTATCATAACACAGCTCTTTTAACTACAAGAAGCCCAAACTTATGTTTTTTTTTTTTCTATTCAACTCAACCCTGGATTTTATAATAGCATAAAAACAAAGTCTGCTATGGGAAATCCCATAAATAAAAAAAAAATTGAAAATTTATTATCTTTTAAAAAGTTATGTTGCTTATGGATGTTCTTTGGAAAATTTAATAGAAAAGCAGTTCCTAGTTTAGTGCCAATTATATTTCCCTCCAAACTTTACAAATTCCTAGTGTATAAACCGATTGAAGTTAAATGTAATATCATATTTTTAATCTAACAATATGTTCTGTTTTGGCTGCCACAGTAACTCAGAGGAACTTATTCTGATCTGACAGTGAAGAGTTCAAGCAGCCATGAATCTAAAAAAAAATCTGCAAACTGTGAAAGTTGAAAATAACATGGAGTACTTTTAGCTGATTTTTTTTCAGGATTATTCATGTCACTCTTAAGAAATTTATGAAGGTTCTGATAGTCCTTAGAGTATGTCTTTATTATTTTTCAGTTATGTGGTTTTTGGAAAGTCCTCTGTTGATTACTCCTATGTCCTCAAAAAGTGAGGTTATTCAATTATATCATAACATCACTCATTCAATTAACAAATATTTTTTATTCAAAAAATACTTACTGAATCTGCATTCTGTACCAAGTTCTTCTCTTTCAAGCTCCAGCAATATCGCAGTCAAGAAGACAAACGTTCTACACCACGGACCATGTATACAAGCTGATTTGCTGGCATCCACAAATCAAGCTGAACACTTATTCAAAAATTTAATATTAGAATGGTAGTATTTAATAAATCTTCAACGAGCAAACATCATTTTTCTTTTAACTTTTTGAATGATTGGCATTTTATAGACAAAGTCTAAAATTACTTTTACAAGTTCTAATGATTTCACTTGAAATCATTAAATAACTCACAGAGTAATGCATTTGACAGGACGTTAAGGCTTGCAGATATTCAAAAACTAGAGTTAGGGTAGGAAACAGTACAATTCAAGATTTTTGAATTAATACTGGGGTCTTTCCTAAATGTGGGTTTTTATTAAGCCAATTTGAGAGATCAAAAAGAAAATAATATTAATTAACTGTAACACTAATATAATATTGTTTGGTCTATATGTAGGGTCTTATACTTTTTTTTCTAGATTTGAAATTAAGAGGGACTTTATTCCTGATATTCATTTGTTCTATAGCATTGTATTAAAGATAATTAAATTTTAATATCTATCTATACTCCCCATTCTTGTTTCCATGAATATTTTTTATGAATTTCCCTGAAGACAAATTAATATTTTTACCCAGTAATGTCTGTGCTCTAGTTTTTACTAGAAGGGTGGCTGTCTAAACAGAAGGATCCTTGCTATGTAACTGGACTACACTGTTTGAAATAATACTGTGCAAACTCCAATAGGTTATTGAAGATTAATTTTTTGATACTCAATTCATTGTTACAGTGCTATAAAATGTGGTCAAAGTTATCAAAATTGAATCTTTTGTCAGTTGAGAAATACTGTGTTCAGTTGTCTCATAGTATCATTTTTACAAATAGGTGATTTGGTTGGTTAATGAGTATAAGAAAAGTTTATTATAGTTTGTGGGGGAAAAACATGGATTCTAAAAATGGTCACAATCTTATACCTCTTATATCTATGCCCTTTGCCACATGACTTTGCAATCATCAACACTAAAACTGCAGAGATTGGTCCATATTTTGAAGTTGACCTCACTTTGTAACTTGTTTGGTTCATAAAATGTTCTGGATGTAGATGTTGGTGGGGTGGCTCCCATTACACTTCAAAGGCCATGTGTGTTTCTGGTGATTCTCTCATGTCTCTACCATTGTCACCAAGAGAACTTGACCAGGCAAACTTGCTGAGGTATGAGAGACATATGGAAGGGAGCTGATGAATTCCAGACACCCAGCAGATTTCAACAGCTCTCTACACTGCATAAAATGAGAGGACCCAGGTGAGATCAGTAGTGCTGCTTCACTGATGACTGCAGATGAGTGAGCAATACACCTTTATCGGGGTGACTCCATTTGTGGCTATTTGTTATGAATGATTATTGATTCGTTGGATAATTGATGAAGACAAATAAATCTTTTTTAAACCATTTTAAAGTATGCCCTTAATTTTTTCAAAAATTTTATTTGTTTTTGCATAGAAAAACTGGGGTGCAAGCCAGAGGTGCAGAGGTTGAGAGGATTCACCAGAGACAGAATGGAGAACAGAACAGGCAGGCAGACTGACTGACATACACTGCAAGGGGAGGAGTGGGTGAGACAGAAGAGGTCTTCTTAGCCACGTGGATCAGCTCTCTGGCTGGGGATCTAACTCAGGCTGTGAAGGTGATAGCACTGAGACTTAACCCCTAGACCACCAGGGAGGCCCACCTTAATTTTTTTGAGACATTGTGAACAAATTAATTGTAGAGCTTTCCATGGTTAGATTTTTTAAGTTCTAAATTCAAAGAACTTTGAATCATATTGTTCCCTTTTCTGGAGGTGTCTCAAATATTTGCAACTGAAAAAGTTGACAACTGAATAGAAAATGGTAAAATTAAGTGGCAGGAAAAAACTATGAAAACAAAGGATTTTCTGTGATTACAATCCTCTGAATGAAATAGCTGATTCTACTGAAACCCAAAACAAACCTTAAGTTTGCATTTATTTTTACTAAATTACTTTTTATTAGAGATGCAATTAACTGTTGATACATTCCATTTTTTTAATAAGAATTATCTTTAGTTAGGAGAAAACTGATTCTAGTATATCATATTTCCCTTCAAAAATCATAAGTATAGCTGACACAAAAAGTGAATTAAATTCAGCTTCATCCATATGTAAATAAGATAAAATGTAATCAGACACATTAAGTTATTAGACATAAAGTGCAATTATAGTTTTGTGATCCACAACTTGTGAGAACTTCACAGCTGTTCTCTTTACATTGTATTTAACTTGCTTAATGCCTTTTTAATCTGCAATTACAAACTGTGTTCCTAGAATATTTCAATAAAATACTCACAATTAACCCATTGGATGACCTTCCTTTAGACCCTAAGCCACAAACTGATGACAGGGTTAATCAGTGCTAACTCCTATAATTCTCTGGTGCCAATGAAAGTGTAATTTTCATTTAGTTTAACTGATTGCAGCAATAACTTTACTCCATAAAAACTTTAATCACTAAAATGTTTCCAATCTCACTAGAAAATGTTATTCTCTGTGTAATTCAAAATCTCTTCCAGGTCTTTTATTTTGGTAGGCAGGCTGGTGCTAAAGGTAATAAAAGTAGTGACAAACAAAACTTACATAGATATGCAAATGAACAGTATTTTCTCTTTTTATCACTCATCTTTTTAATTTATCTTATCCTTTAACTTTTGGCTATGAAATTGTTTTCATTTTTCTCCCTTTTAAAAATAACTATTTCATATGTATTTGTTTTCTAGCACTTTCAAGCATTTGCCAACTTCTGCATTTCTTTGTGATTACCCCCTCTGACAATTGCTTGTTTTCCCTCTGGAGTGGCTGAATTTTCATGCATTTGCTTTAGAGCCTTAAGCATAATGTAGACTAATTTAAAAACTATGTCATTTTTCCTGGTATGTTAGCAAAAAATAGAAAACTTAATATGAATGTTAATGCCTGGAATTTAGAGGAACAATTATTTTTATTGATCATTTCAAAATTATTAGCTAATTTAAACAAAGCTATTTCAATATCATATGAGTTCTAGTCATGTCTTAGGTGGAGCTTAGTTCTATAGTGACAGTCAATTATAATAGCTACCATTTATTATCTGTTTAATCTATTTCAGGAAGAGTATTAACTATTAAGTCAACTATCCTCTAAAACTAGTCTTATGGAATTATCTTTTTTTTTTTATAGAAATGTGATAACTGAGTTTTTTTTTTAAGATTTATTTATTTATTCGTACAGAACTGGGGTACAGGCCAGAGATGTAGAGGGTGAGAGGATTCACCAGAGACAGAATGGGGTACAGAACAAGTAGATTCACGAAGTACACTGCTGAGGGGAGCAGCGGGCAGGCCAGGAGAGGTCTAGCTACTGAGATGCATAGTAACTGAGGAAGGCAGTATTCGCTGGAAAGAGGCTTACTGGATTAGGTGATATGACAGAAAAGTAAGGAAAGGATTAGATTGTGTATATTGTCAAGATGCAAAAGAATGCCTTTGAATATCAACATTAAAAAAAATAACCCCCCATATAATGAACACAACATCATTCAAATGGCCTGTGTTTAGTTTTGTAATTAATGATTTCCATGCCAGGGCAGACCCACAGCATTGCCTGGCTTACTTTAATAACATTGAACCAGAAATCACAAATGTTGCTCTAATCCTAGTTCCATCATGAACTAGACTTGAAAAAAGTCATTTGATTTTGTAAGAGCCTCAGGATCCTCATCTATAAAATGGAGGTTGTAATTTCTGTACTTAATTAGCTGTCAGAGCAATGTAATCTATTCCAATCAGCTGAGTAACCTGAAGTAATCATCTATCATGGACAAGGTTAAGCAGTTGCATAAATGAATAGAACTCTACCCTCATGTTAAGGATTTTTCAATCTCTTTCTTGAGGTAGACACTGAAATACATATTATTATTTTGATTAAGGATAGTATTTTTATGTTCAGTATATTGAGAATATTGTAACATGTTATTCATTAGGTAATTTGAAGAGCTTCCATAAAATGTGTAACTTCTTTGACAGACTTCTGATTATACCCCTAAATCTGCTTTCTCCTTCTTACGGAATGGTTTCCCAGCTCCTGGCAGACAGACTCAACTGTCCCTTATAGCTATGAGTGGTCATGTTAACAAGAGTGATTAGTAAAGACAAAGTTTCTTCACTTGCTCAAAGGACTACCTTGTATTTATCTCATTTTCTTCTCTTAGAAGACTGGAACACAGATGATTTGAAACTTAAGCAGAATCGTAACATATGGACTGATATCTGATGAATGGCTGAGCAATGAAGGAAGGAACCTGGCTCACTGACTGTGTTCCTGGAGCACAGCTGTTCCTGTTATGTCTCCGTCTTCATCTCAATTGATGCAATATTTGAACTAGGTCCACTATTACTGAATGGCAGAATTGGGGGAAAGAGTAGTTGGAATTGGGTGTTGGGAACTGGGAACATGATTAAAAAGTCAGATCTTTAAGAAGCTTAAATAAGTACCCCCAGACATATAAGCTGTTAAGAAGATGAGTTATATATACACCATGGAATACTACTGAGCCATCATAAAAGCTCAACATGCCCTCTATAGCAACATGGATAGAGCCAGAAGGGACATGCCAATCAAAGTAAGCTAGAAGGAGAAAGACAAATGCTGGATATTGTCACTTATAGGTGGAATATAGAGAAACAAAACAAAGGGTCAGATACAGTCAAACTAGGCACTAACCCTAGAAATCAGATGATAGAACTGAGACTATCAAAGGGAAAGGGGAGAGGGATTGCAAATATTAAGAAGAGGAGGCTGTACAATGGATTGGGGGCTTTAATGGTGTGTATGCTACAATAACTACATCAAATGGGGGATACGACACTTCCAAAATAAAAACAATCCAAAACAATGTTAAATAATTTTTTAAATCCATTGAATACATTGAGAAGGGAAATACGATCAAAACCAACAAGCAATTTGACTCTGAAAGGAAAGTGTATTTTTTTATTAATAATATAAATACTATTTTTTACAATTATTTTTTAACTATAGTCTGTTTTAAATGGCATAAAAATAACCATTAGGGAGATCAAGTGACAGCTGGAAATATATAATAGGATGGCAGCACTGTGAAGTATTCAACATCACCCAGGCGGGTTGGGCCCCACTATCTAATCAGCGTCCACAGAAAACATTAACAATATTAAACTGACATGCTCTAGTTGTGTTTATAAGGTAAATATGTGTCCAAACAGTATAGGGTATAGGGACGTAGGGATAGTGTGGTAACCGTATACACTTCTGCATTAAAAATTCCAGTATAAGGCCCTCCCTGGTGGCGCAGCGGGTTAAAGCACAGCACTAAGAAGCTTAAGCCACTTCCGCATGAGTTCGATTCCCGCCTGCTCCGGAGGAGATCCACATGGCGAGGCAGACCTCTCCTGACCCGCCCGCTGCTCCCCTCAGCAGTGTACTTCTTCGATCTGCCTGTTCTGCACCCCACTCTGTCTCTGGTGAATCCTCTCACCCTCCGCATCTCTGGCCTGTACTCCAGCTCTATATGAATAAATAAATCTTTAAAAAAAAAATTCCAGTATTAATCTGCTTCAGAACTTGTGACATTAAATTCTAGGAAGTTCCTTAGCTTTATCTCACTGTGAGCTGTAAGTGCCTGGCTTCCTTGTGGGTGGAGAAATTAGTTCCAACTATCAAGTAGTGACAATTTGCACTTTCTCTCAAATGAGAACAAAGTCTTTTTCTCCTCTTAATATCTCTTTCTATGTTACCAGTTTGCATGTCCCTGCACATAATCATAATAAAAAGATCACCAGTAATAATGGGGGAGGTATGCCTGATGCTGTTTATAACATATTTTCCTTCTTCCTTCCAGTCTGGCAATTCTCCCCACCCCCCTTCAAATATAAAATAAAATATTAATTTCTACTGTTGACTTAAATAAATTGAAGCAAGTAGAAGTAAGTGATTTTATTAAAGAATCATGACTGAGGATGCCAGCACAGGAACAGCCTCCAGATAATTTTTGGAAAGCTGCCTGGATTTTGAGCTTCTCAATGAGAATTATATGCAGGAAGGTTACATGTAGCATTTTCAGGGATTTCGTACAAAGAAAAATGAAAGCAGAGGTTCCTTCATTTTTCTATCTGATGTTGTCTATGCATTGAGGAAAAAACAAAAGATTTGTTTAAAATTACCCAATCTATTTAAAGTCTTATCTTCTGGGAACTGGGAGTTTTAGCAATGTGTATCGCTCTGAGTTGACATTCTTTAAAATTATAGCATTGTGTAGAGGCTACAACCACCCCCCCCCCACCTCATCCCCCATCCTCCATTAGGTTGCTTTTTCAAAGACAGCATTATTTAGTCTGCATAGTTTCTACAGGACCGAACCAATACAAAACCAATACTCTAGGCTCATGCACCTTATTTGAGACCAGGAAAAGGGTACCCACTTAATTGTTAGCATTGATAAGCAGAGGGTAAGGTGAAGACACTCCTAGTTCTCCAGGACTGAGACACTTCTCAAGCAGCAGCCTTTTCAGTGTTAAAACCAGGAAAGTTTGGGCAGAACGCTGGAGAAACTGTTTACAATTGGTTACCCTATTCTAGGCAAAGGGATGGTGGGGTCTTGACTGGGGAGGGCAGGTGAGGGGTTGAAAGAGTAAGAGGGAGAGAGGAAGACATGGGTGAGGGAGGGAAGGAGAGAGGGGGAGAGAGAAAGTGAGAAGAAGAGAGAGACAGAGATTAACTGGTTTGAGAGTATTGAGTACAATTTACACTTAAAGCAATCTCATTTTTAAGCATATTTCATTATAATGTTTTTGTTAACTCTGTCAACCCTTATACCACTGAAGTCAGAACTGTGAACATTACTTTTCTCCTTTATCAGATAACTTCCTGTGCCTTTGGGGGAACAGGAAGGAGAAAGGCACTAGAAGCAGGAAAGGGCACAAGGGACTTTCTTCTTTCTACTTATTGCTATTCTGTCAGCATGACCCAAGCAATGGCATTTTAAACAGGCAACAAGAGCTGATGGCAGAACCTTTGAAACTCAGCACAAGACAAACCTGCCCTCTTTAGGTATCCACACAGTTAGCTGCTAGTTCCTCAGCATTTTAGCCCTAGCACTGCAGGACCTTCCTGAGTTCTTAAGTTACTAGCAGGAGCCTGGCAGCTCCCTCATCCCAGAAGTTGAGCACAGCCCAGTCTGGCCTTCTGCCAAGTATCTGCATTCTGGTAATCCTGCTTCCTACAAGAGGTAGCTTCTTCCTATTGCTACTATCTTTATGCTACCTCAGTGGTCCTTTTACTTTCTCACCCCTCCAAAATTTAAGCCAAACCACTACATTAAATTCTCTCTTAAGCATGTGGAATAATTTCCACTTTTCTACACAAAAGTAGACTCAGCTAAGAAATTTAAAATTGAAATTAAAAATAAACCCAATAATAAATTGTATTAAATAACTTTTATAGCGAAAAATACATAAAAAAGTCACTAACTAACGAAGCTTTAGCTAAGATTATTTACTACATCAATTTTCTTCTAGATATGATTATGATTTTCTAACAATTAATCAACAATGAGATCCTAATTTAAAAAAGATCCATTGTATCACTTAAAATTTTCATAAGGTATTTGTATGAAGGACAAAAACAATTTCACAAAAATCCTTTTATTAACATAAAAAATTGCTTCTTGGAAAACACGAAAGTTTTATGCTGTGTAATGTAAAGAACAATTTCTCTAGAGTATATTTAAATTCTATTTCTTCTTATATACTGTGTACATAAAAAGGAAGCATAAATAGAAATACACAGAAAATTACTACTCTAGGCACAGTTAAAAACTTTTTAAGGGCCCTTCTTGGTGGTGCAGCGGGTTAAAGCACAGCACTAAGAAGCTAAAGCCACTTCCGCATGCGTTCGATCCCCACCTGCTCCAGAGGTGACACACAGGGCAGCAGACCTCTCTTGGCCCACCCGCTGCTCCCCTCAGCAGTGTACTTCCTCGATCTGCCTGTTCTGCTCCCCACTCTGTCGCTGGTGAATCCTCTCACCACCCCTGTGCCTCTGGCCTGTACCCCAGCTCTGTATGCATAAATAAGTAAATCTTAAAATAAAAAATAAACCTTTTTAATTATAAATTATTTTATATAATGTAGTTTCTCTTCTGAGATAAGATTATGCTCAGTGAAATAAGTCAGAAGGAAAAGAAAAAATATCGAACGATTTCACTCAAAGAAGGAATATAAAAGAACCAAATAAGACATAGAGGAAAAAATATACTGTTATTACAAAACACAACAAAACAAAACAAAAACAGACAATTATAAACTATAGATATCCTACCTACAGGGGAAGAGAAGGGAGAGGAAGAGGGAGAGGGAGATACTGGGGATGTGGTGATGATGAGTGGGAGAGATAAGGGGGAAGAAAACATTGTTTGAAAAAAAAAATTAGACTGTAGCATCAATAATTAAAGAATTTTTCTTTAAACTCACTTTTCAAATGTAAAATATGTATCTAAAAAGTAAATTCTTTTATTATTGTAAAAGGAAATTCTGCGTAAACAACAAACAAACAAAAAAGTCATGAGTCAAACAAAAAAAAAAGATCATCAACCCCCACCCTACAAATATAGAGATGGCGGCACAGCAAGCTTACATTCCTTATTCAAGGTGAAGTTGATTGTTGGGGTTAGCAGCCAAACCTAGGGCTGGCTCGTATTCATGGGTGTGCTAAAACATCAAATATGCTGCTCCTTCCTCCTCTGAGCACATCCTATGAAAACTGTGTATGGGAATAAGGGAGAATGGGTCAAATATCATTTTACACAACAATACTCTAAGCAAGCGTAAACACAACAAAATAGTTGGCTAATCTTTTAGAAAATACAATCATTTTCTTTTTTTAATATTTTACTCTTTTAGCAACAAAAATATATATTTCCTGTTTTTTATCTACATTGATCTGATCCAGAAGAAAATACTGGTTTCAAGAGCTGCCAATGATTCTAGTACATGTTATAGTGTGAAATTGGGGTATTTATATAATTTCTTCAGTGAATGTCTTTAATTTACTAGGTGGGTAGGAATTTGGAGGAAAATTGTTTTTCAAGGAAAATAATCTTTGATTGGTTTTCATTACCAGTGAAGGAAACAAATATGAAAAATATGGTTGGATCCTTAAGAACTATTTTATTTATTATGTAACATGAAATACACATTAGGTACTAAGTTTAAGATTGTAAAATAGAAAAAAAAAGCTTCTTTATTATGAAAGAATTGGAATACTTATATTTCTTTTGTTGGCATTCCTCAATATTTTATTCGATTAGCATCCACAGTGTATTAAGTATAAGTTAGGATTTAATTTTTCTGACCATAATTTACAAACTCTCCACTACTAGTTAACCAAGGAGACAATGGTATGATCTGTAAAATAGTTGCTCCTAGAATACTCATATTATCCTAAAACTGCATGGGGTATAGGGTACAAGTAGAGTTCACGTCCAATTGGTTTTTATCCTTATGGCTATTTATCTAAAACTGTGACAAGCATGACTATTAGTTTCTGCTTCTATAAATTATGAGTATATGAAGCCCTTAAGATTAGTTATGCCCTTTTTTAAAAAAGATTTATTTATTTTTTCAAACATATAGAGCTGGGGTACAGGCCAGAGATGCAGAGGGTGAAAGGCTTCACCAGAGACAGAGTGGGCAGCAGAACAGGCAGATCGACGAAGTACACTGCTGAGGGGAGCAGCGGGCGGGTCAGGAGAGGTCTGCCT
>NW_004567105.1:22154073-22154800 GCF_000260355.1 Condylura cristata
GGGGGGTGCTTGCCTGGGCTAGTCTAGTTTTGCTCAGGCCTGCCTTACTTCCTTCGTTCCTTCATTCCCTCCTCTCGTTAGGTCATATTGAGGAATCATCCTCAAGGGGATGGAGGGCCTGATACTGGTGCCTGAGAACTAGAAGTTGGACAGTGTTAATCCCGTCTTTGACAAAAGAGACAAGGCGATTCAAGACACAGGGTCCAACAACATAAGTCAGAATAGAGAAGAAGACAGGACATTTTAAGAGTTCATTAGACTCCAACAAAATTTTACATATCAAGACTTCTATAAATGAATACTGCATACAAATGTTCTTTTAAGCATGGGACAAGTAGCTTGCTAAAGCACAAATGACTTTAGAGAATTGGGTTAGAGTCTCATGAAATTAGAATGTAAGAAACTTGAGGGACCATTTATATTAAATGTCTCATTAAATATTTAAATATAAATAAATCATAGACATTAGTTAACTAATTGGAGGTCTCCTAGGAACAAAATAGTTAAAGAGATAGCACCGACTTGATTAAAATTAGAATAAACAATAAGAATAGTTAACTGTCCGATGATATTTATAAGAACACATAAGTTACATGGAAAGCATTTTATTGTCCTGTTCTACAGTGTTGGGACCTTTGCCTGGACAGACCTCCCCACCTCCCCCACAGAATTATATGCACACTGTTGTGTGGAAACAAAGAATGAGCCATGGGTGCTGGAACAGAAA
>NW_004567105.1:22157305-22181106 GCF_000260355.1 Condylura cristata
ATAAATAGGGAAGGAGAGAAAAATAAAGTGTGTGCCTTTGCTTGCTGACCAAGAAGTGTGTGCTTTAATCCTGACGTCCTTCGCTCAGACCATCCCTGCTGTCGTGCTGGTGCGGCATACAGAAAACTCAGAGGTTAGGTAATGTTCCTAAGTATGATATTGTGACATAATAAGAAATACTTATTTCGGTCTTGATCCCTAGCTCCTGACTACAGCTCCTAAAACTCAAGTTTCTTAAGTGATAAGAGAAGTAGGGACATCTTTTTTGTTATATCTGCATTTTCCTGAAGCAATAAAAAGGAAGGGTTCCTTTTGTTATTCATAAGAGTTGCTTTTCAAAGCTTATCTGAGTTTTCCTTAATGAGCTGGCTTTGGTAAACCACTAAAGATGGAGAGCTGGTTGTCAGAGAAAATAATTCTGTGATTAGAGGGCTGGAACTTCCAGGTCCACTCCCTATCCCGAGGGAGGGAAAAGGATAGAGGTTGAGTTAGTAACCAAGGCCAATGATTTAATCAATCATACTTCTGTGATGAGGTTCCCATAACAAAAGGGGTGCAGAGTTTTTGTTTGATGAACACCTCATGTTCTGGGATGATGGAACGCCCTAATTCCAGGGGGATAGAAAAGGCTGTGCTCTGCACATGCCAGGACCTCACACTACATAGCTCTTCATCTGTCTGTTCATTTTACCATTTAACATAGTCTTTCCAATGAGTTGGTAACAGTATGTAACTTTTTACTCTAGAGCTGACTGTTCATAGCAAATTATCAAGCCTGAGAAGGGGTTTGTGGTAACTTTTTTAAAAAATATGTATTTATTTATGCATACAGAACTGAGTACAGGCCAGAGGTGCAGGGGCAGTAAAAGTATTCACCAGAGACAGTGGGGAGCAGAGCAGGCAGACTACGAAGTACTCTGCTGAGGGGAGCAGCAGGTGGATCAGGAGAGGTCTGCTGCGCCATGTGGGTCACCTCCGGGGTGGGGATAGAACTCATGCTGAAGTGACTTTGGCTTCTTAGAGCTGTGCTTTAACCCGCTGCGCCTCCAGGGTGGGCCCTATGGTAACTTTTATTAATAGCTAACTCGGACAGACTATTTTTGAGTATTGGTGAATAGTCTGGGGACCTACTACTTGTGATTGTAGCGGGGGCAGTCTTGTAGAACTGAGCCTCTGACCTGCCGGGAATATGCTACCTTGGGGCTGTTAGTTTCAGATTTGAGTTAAATTACAGGACACACAGTTTCTGGCAAGAACTGAAGAATTTCTTGTGATGGAAAAGCCCATGCATCTGGAGTTGGAAGCATTGTGAGTTGAGAATATAGTGATTATATATATCAAGGTCATAGAGATGACAAGTCGGCAAGTTCATAAGCTGACTCCAACCTGATCCTTCTCTCTCAATGAACTGCTTCCCTGGAAACTGAATTTCACAGGTCAGGGAAGGAATACCTGGGGTCAACAGGAAGTCCTTCCTGTGGAAGTGTGGGCCACTTTAGGTGGTTCACCAGAGGGAGATCAAGAACCCATCCACAAAAATATCTCAGTAAACTCCTGTACCACAGAGGACATAACTAAATGTTATGAGTTCTGCTTCAAAAGAAAAGAAGAACAGTAGAGTGGAATTGTGAGAGGAAACAATGGGACAAATATAAACCTACCCATTTTAAATGAGGAAAAAAATCTAATTTTTTTCTAAGTTAACAGTTGTATTTTTTTTTAAAGATTCATTTATTTATGCATACAGAACTAGGGTACAGGCCAGAGGTGCAGGGATGTTGAGAGGATTCACCAGAGATGGAGTGGGGAGCAAAACAGGCCGACTTATGAAGTACACTGCTGAGGGGAGCAGTAGATGGGTCAGGAGAGGTCTGCCGTGCCATGTGGTCACCTCCAAGGCCAGGGATCGAACTCATGTTGGATTGGCTTTAGCTTCTTAGTGATGTGCTTACCCACTGCACCATCAGGGAGGACCCAACAGTTGTATTTTAAAGCACAAGTCCAGAAGAATACTCACTTCCCTCAAGGTGACCTCTCAATTGCTAGACAAAAAAAAAAAAAAAAAAAAAAATAGCATGGAAGATGGAATGAAGATGCCTGGCTCACAGTCAAGTGGACCACATTCAGAAATGAGGGGTGCTTAGTTTTGCTGCAATTCTGAGTCCAAATTTGTGTTCCATGATGACTAGCAGAAAGCAACTAGTCAGATCCTATCAACATATATACTTTCCACACTCTCTTTTTATATACTAATCCCATAAATATTGCCTAAAACTCCATCCTCTAAGAGACTGTTTTGAGACACTTAACCCTAGAGTCCTGCAGGTGACCTTACATTTAAACATACTCTTTCCCTAAAAGCTGGTCACATGCTTATTGGCTTCTCTGTCATCAACTAGCTAGCCTGCTTCTCTGTCATCAACTAGCTAGCCTACATTTGGAAAAAAATAACAAGGTAAAGAAAGTCAGACACATTCAAACACTTAAATAATTTTAACATGTTAGATACATTTCTGGATTGAATAAAAACTAATCATTTTTAGATAACCTACAGAAATTGGCATCCCAGAAGTCAGTCCTCCCAAAGTGATAAAGGTATTTCTGCTTTAGTTTTAACATCTAACAGTGATTTATTGGATTTGGTATTGACTGGTCTGAAAGACATGATTGCCTAATTTTCAGGAATTCTACAATCCATATGACAGATCAGTAACTTCAAATTAACAATGCTAGTAAAATTTCAACCATGGAAAACAGCAAATGCTACAGATGGTGAATTTTCCCACTTTTTATAAGTTTAGATGTTCACTACTTGCCAGCATACCACTGATCCTGAGCATCTATGATTGGGGAGAGTTACCAAAGACTGCTTAATAATTAACTTTAATTGCCTCATCCATTTCTTATTCCAGCATGTAATTTAATTCTGTCCTTATTTCTCCTATTCCCTGTGAATGCTTTTTCCTACTTCTATTCTGTTCCGCAAAAGTCCTACTTATTGGGTCCTCCCTGGTGGCGCAGCGGGTTAAAGCACAGCACTGAGAAGCTAAAGCCACTTCCGCATGAGTTCGATCCCCACCCTGGAGGTGACCACATGGCGTGCTGCCACCTCTCCTGACCCGCCCGCTGCTCCCCTCAGCAGTGTACTTCGTAGATCTTCCTGTTCTGCTCCCCACTCTGTCCCAGGTGAATCCTCTCACCCTCTGCATCTTTGGCTTGTACCCCAGTTCTGTATGAATAGATAAATAAATCTTAAGAAAAAAAAAGTCCTATTTATCATTTGCCAGAAATATTCTCAGCTTATTCTTCTAAAAATAGAGGTAGTACAGTTTTTTAAATTTATCTATCATTTGGTTTCATGTGTGTTAAAATCTTTTCCAATTAAGTCAAAAATATCTTATTAAAAAAATAAATTGTATATCTCACTGCACCAAGCATAGATTTGTAGGACATAATTAGTGTTTAATTGAGAGATTTAAAAAGTAGGGCATGCAAAAAAAAAAACACCCTCAGGTCATAAGCTGCCTGTCTCGTTGCCTTTCCCTTACTCGTTCCTCCTACTTGGATACATAACAGGTAGGTCATGCTTAATGTGTCAAAAGATAAAACTGAGCCCCTCAAAATCATCTTTATTTAAGTCCATAATCACTTCATTATTATCATATAGCTTTTGCTGTGTGACCACTTCCTTAAATGTAGTAGCTAACGAAAGAAATGAGTGATTTAGGTAATATTTATGTGGGTTGGCAGTTTGAGCTAGGGTCAGCCGGGCTCACTCAAGCAGCTGAAATCAGTTTTCATGGGCAATGAGGGTGAGTGGATATTGGGCTTTTTTGCAAGGAGGTTTAGGATTTCATGTGAGCAAATGAATGTACCCCAATCTGCTAGCATATTTTTAATATTATGTGTCTTTTTTTTTTAAGTTTTATTTATTCATATAGAACTGGGGTACAGGCCAGAGGCACAGGTGCATTGAGAGGATTCACCAGACACAGAGTGGAGAGCAGGACAGGTAGACTGCTGAAGTACACTGCTGAGGGGAGCAGTGGGCAGGACAGGAGAGGTCTGCCACGCCATGTGGGTCACCGCTGGGGTGGGGATGAAACTCATGCTGAAGTGGCTTTAGCTTCTTAGTGCTGTGTTTTAACCTGCTGTGCCATCAGGAAGGGTCAAGTGCCTTTTTTTTTCTTCAAAATTCCTGTTGCTCCACTTCCTTGCCAATGCTTTGATATTTTCAGCTACTGAAAGCTGTTTGCTATTTTTCACTTAGCAGATTAGTACTGATTTGGGAGGCATATTCGACCAAATTCTTAAAGACCAAAATTAGTCTCAGAAACAAACCAATGCTTCTATGATTTGGGCTTCAGTTTCTCCTTGAGGTCAGTCACCTTGGTTTTTTTCCCCCTTTTATTTCTATTCTTTTCTCCTGTGCATATTGCGGTAGATTGTTTATTGAAGTCTTACAGATTTTTAGTAGATTGGTTAAATCAAGTCAAATGGACAGAGACACATTCAACATAGGAGTATTTGTTTAGTACAATGGCTAACAGAAGTTGAAAAAATTGGGTTCACTGATACAGTTAATCTACCTCGTAAATTCTTTATTTACTAAAACAAAATCTTGGGGTCATCCTTAGTGCCTGTCTGTTAACCCACTTCTAATACTGAAAGAGAACTTAAGGGTTTTTCACTTAAAATTTATCCAATACCCAATCATTTCTTATACCACCACTTCTCCCTTATGATGGGAATCATTGCTCTCTCTTAGCTAGTTGGTAACCCTACACTCATAACTAGCTATTCTTCTCCCATTCAACCACATACTAATCTATTCTCAGCATTTCAACAAAAATGATTCTTCAAAATATAATCAGATCATGTCACTACTTAAAATCCTTTAAAGACTTTCTACCTTACTCATAGGAAAATCCTACACTTCTCTACAAATGTTGGTGTATTGATTTCTTTTTGATGTCATTTCACAACATATTTCTTCTAGTTGTGAAATGCCTCAGTTCTAGCTACTTTAGTCTTCTTGCTGTACCTCAAAATCCCTTGACACATTCTTATTTAGGAGCTTTTCGTACAACACTCTCTCTGCCTGTAATACAGGTATTCGGATCTCCACATTGTTCTCCCACACTTTTTCTGTACTTTAAACTTCCCTGTGAGACATTTTTTAGCTTTTATTTAAAACTTGAGCTTATAACAATACTTCTTAGCTGTTCTCAAAGAAATGATCGCAATCTTACTATTTTACACTTAACTTTATTATCTCTCCTCTATCATTAGAATATGAGCTTCATGAGTCCCAGGACTTTCATTTACTTACTCACTACTATATCCTAAACATCTAGAGGACTTCAATCTAAAACCAAAAGCATAAGTAAATTAATTAATTAAGTTAAATTAAATGTTTTGAATAATCATTGAATGAATGAAGTGCTTCTAATCACCAACACTGACCTGGGTAGCTATGCTGAACTAAATTTTGTGACTTTACTGCCCCCATTTTCCTGTTGCTTTTCTATAAAAGGAATTTAATCCTTGCTCATTGTCATACGGTTTATATGTACAACTAAGTAGGAAGATATCATTTGCTGTTTATTTGGCATCAAGGTTGATTGTGCCATAGACTATATCCAATGGCAGGCAAGAAATAGTGGCATATGCTATTACTAAGAAGAGATTTGAAAAGTCTCCGTACTTTTCTACCATTATCTTTTCTGTCCACCATGATAATGGCAGGTCTCAGCTATAGTTTCTTCAGTATGTTTTGCAGAATTAATATTTGTGAAGTAGAGCTCCGTGAGTTATGTCAATATCACGTGAACTAATAATGCAAATTCACTTTTTTAGGCCAATGAAATGATGGCTATTTGTGACAACAAAATAACCTAGGAAAACAAAAGCTAATTAATATAGTTTCTGACCTTCTTTTATTTACAGACACAAAAGAAAACCCATCAAACCTGGTGGGAGATTTATCATATTCTCTTTGATTGTTTCTATCATAAGGGAAATCAACTGAACATGGAAACTTTACATTTTGCAAAGAAAAGAGAATTCAGGTGTCTTTGAAGAATGTTGGGCATCTCGCCCATCTCCCCTACAATATGTCTTCATTCTGGCCAAACTCACACTTTTTCACATCTGTTTATTTGGTATCTTTCTGTTCTTTAAAGACACTGTATGCAGAAGCAAGGCACAAAGATGAGGAGGAAGATGTAAATTGTTCAAGTTGTCACAATTTAATGTGGTTCAGGATTCCTATTACATTCAATCATTTAAAAACCTTTAAAACACTCCTTTATTTTTATAGATTTTGATGTAAGTAGCTTATTGTGGAAAAAACTGCAACATTTCACATATGAAAGAGTCATGGTTGGAGCCTAATAGCCCAACAGAATTTCTGTGAATAGAGCTTCACAATGATTCTAGTGTATAAGCAAGCACAGGGGATAAAACAGCAGGAGGGAATACATACAACTCCTAACCAGAAAGAATTTCTATAAGCTCATACCTCGAGTCCATCCTCAGAGGCCAATGCACAACTGATTCCAACAACATGCTTCTTTGTTCTTTGTTTGCTGTGTGCACCAAATTTGTGCAATAAAACCAAAACCAATGTATAACATGTTGTGGCAAAAAAGAAAAAGAAAAAAAAAAAGGCTGGGTGTTCATAAATTTACAAAATTATCTTGCTTCTCAGTTAATCCTTTATTATGCTATGGAGTGTTAACAACAAAACAAATACAAAAACCAGTATGAATATTTCCTGAAAATAATCAAGGTATAAAACTAATAAAAATCTGAATGAAAATCAGTGAGAGGAATATATGCATGGTGGAGGGCAGATAGAAATTTCAGTTTCAGATATAAATTGAAAGGAAGCGGAGTGTGAAGGTGTCTGGATTTTATTGTACAAGATTTGCATATAAACTTTTAAAATCTATAAACATGTATTTCATGTAGCTTTTTTTCCAGAAGAAATGGCTTTTTTTCCAGAAGAAAAAAGATCAAGATCTTTTTTTTTCCATTCCTCAAATGTAAAATTAGTATAGTTAACATACACAATGATGTATTCACATCTTACTAGAAATAATAGTCAATCAACATATACTTACAAAGTTTAGAATTATATATACTATTTGAAACTTAAGAGTGTATAAAATATATACATAAATTAAGAAGTAGAATAATGAATCTTTGTAGAGTGACTACGTTACATGAGCCAGTGTCTCCAAGATATCATCTCTATGGTCTTCTGCCTTTTTTTCTTAGATTTGTATTACTCCTATTTTTCTTCCTGGATTTTGGTTTATTATTTCCTGACCACTGACTCTTCTAAACATCTGCTATTTATTACACTACTGTGCTTGAGAGGATGTCTTGTGAAAACCATAGAAAGTCTTCATCTTTTCCTAACTTGTGCTCTATTCTTATGAGAAAGCATTTGTTTTAGACCTTTGGGGCAATTACAGAAAATCACCATAGAATGGGTGGCTATAACCACACAAATTGACTGTTTTCAAGGTTGGTGAATCAAAGGTCAGGCTGCCAGCATGATCAAGTTCTGACAAAGGCTTTTTTCCTGTTTTACCAGGAGTGGTGTCTTCATAAAGCAGAGAGGATGTAAGTGCTTTCTTATGTCTTCTAACCAGGGCACCAATCCTACTACAAGGCTTCTCCCTCACTTCTCGCAAACTTGCTTTTTAAAATTAAGGTTTCAACTCATGAAATTTGAAAAAGCACATTTAGTTTATTATGATATATGAATTAACAAGTTATTATAATTAAGACTCATACAAAAGTATAATCATAACAATATTGGGACTAAATGACTTTTAATTTTTACTAATATTACAATTACATGAACAAGACTGAAAATGTTTAATTTGATATCTAACTTCATGATATTGATTGTCAGAGAGATTAAGGGATTTTTTCAAAGTCATGTTCTAGGAGCATAGCCATGGCGAGGCCTCCAGAAATGTGACTAATATCCAGCTGTTGAGTAGTTAATGTGTTCCAATCATACAGTGAGAATTAGCCATAGCTTTATCCAAAATAAGTTATTAGGTACTTACAGTTAATGTTCTCAGTTTTCTCTGTAGGAAACTGACTCAGAGAAGTTCAAAGCAATTTTCCACCATCACACAGCAGAAAGTGGCAGTGCTGATACTTATAGCAAGGGTCTATAAGATTACAAAGGCTATTCTCTAACTCATTTAATTTTGTGATTTTTCAAGTTGTCAAGTCATTTTCTTTTTTTTTTTAAGATTTATTTATTTATTTATTCATACAGAACTGGGGAACAAGCCAGAGATGCAGAGGGTGAGAGGATTCACCAGAGACAGAGTGGGGAGCAGAACAGGCAAATCAACAAAATACACTGCTGAGGGGAGCAGCGGGCAGGTCAGGAGAGGTTTGCCATACCTTGTGGATCTCCTCGGGCAGGCTGGGCTTAAACTCATGCGGAAGTGGCCTAAGCTTCCCTGTGCTGTGCTTTTAACCCCCTGCGCCACCAGGGAGGGCCCTGTCAAGTCATTTTTTTAAAAAAATATACTAAACATAAATGTGAAAGGATTTTGTGTGGGACTCAGTACAGGTTAATGCAATATGATAAAGTTATCATATCAGGTGATAACTGAGCAATTTAGCTACATGGCCTTTATGATTCAGGAGTTTATGGCCTCAGGCATGGAGGATGATTAGTTGCAAATCATTTTGATCATTACTTGACTAGTTCTATCTTTATATAAGGAATAAAATATGCATTCAGATAGTCTACACAGTAGCAAAATTACATGTGAAAATAGCTTCAGCCATGATCATTGTCTCCTTCTATTCACATGGCCCTTCAATTCAGAGTTATGTAACATAGGGTTTCCTAAGTCTCTGTAAATGTCTCCTTTAGAACTCAAACAATGAATGGAGAGGCATATTTCAAGCCTGTCTCCATTGCATTTAGTCTCTGAATCAGAACATAGTCATAACATCCCATAATACTGTTTATAATTTCCAGTTTCCAGTTTTGAACTGGAAAATATAAGCCCATAATACACTTTACAATGCATGAATTAAACTATGAATAAAAGTTATAGGTGTTTTATAAAACAGGTTCAAGAATTGTATTGGCAATATAAGAGGTGATATTTTTCTCACTGAAAATTCATGAAACAATCTCAATATTATATTTAATATTTCATGATTCATGTAATCATGTTATCTGGATCTTATGGCAAAGTAATTAGTTGCATTTCTACTCCACACATTAATTTACTAATTTTATTAAACTAAGTTTTCAAGAGGCACTGACTGATATGTAACAATACACATATTTACAATGTTACCATTTATAAAAATCACATTCAAATCCAAAGTTTGAACATTTAGAAATCTCAGCTATAACACTCCTGGGTTTAATGAAAATAAAAGAAGGGACAAGCATTGTCTGATGAGTAGGACATAATAACATAATCATGGAAGTAGAAACAGAAAAAAATACAGAGGCCTTTGAGCTTCATTTCCCTACTAACATGGAGGAAAATCTTGTAAGTATGTGTATGAGGGGGTGTCATAGAACATGTAAAACAACATGGAAGATTGACAGGATCTATTGTGTACAGAATTTCTGTGTACTCCATAAATCCCTTCAATTTTTCTCTATCAAAGCTAAGACGTTTGTATATATTTTATATATTTATCAGTCATAAACTAGCTTGTTTTAACCAAGTTAATTGCAGGCACAATTTTAAAAATTGGATTCATAAAAATCACACCCTAAGTTGAGAATAAAAATATGATCCACTTGCAACCATTGTGATTATTAGAGAATCCAAGAGAATCCACTCCCAAAGAAAAAAATTAGGTGGCCTTATGACAAGAAAATGAATTGTCAAACTATTTCCCAGTACTTTAATCATCAAAAAATCTATTGACAAAAATCTTTTAGGTCCAGTAATTTGACATGTGTGTCTGCCAGGAAAGGTTGACCATCAATTTTGCATTGCACTGATTTTTCAAAAAGTTTAGAAAATTCTGCCCTCAATAAACCTTTGCTGATGTTATTCACTTAATAATTAATCATTTGACCATACTCAATTTTTTTTTCAAGGGAGGTGAGAGAAAGATATTATTAATTCATAAAATATAATAAGTATAGAGAAACCATGGCTAACACTCTCTCCTTTACTAGTTTATTATTGCTTTTATTTAACCTTTTGCCTATCTATATGCAGCCAATGTACTTAGATGTGAATTCAAAACTGTAATATGAAAACTATTAGATAACTGTTAAAGTGAATGATTTGGATACTCTGCAATACCAGGTGTAAAAATGACCAATATTCTGTTATTTATTACTTCTTGTTGGCAGACATACTTGAGATTTCAACTTAGAAAAAAAAAAAGTATGGTCAGAATTAAGTAATGATGGGAGAATGACATTCATGGAAATGAATCCAAATTTTACTTCTTAAGTTTTAAAATATGAGATTGGAGGAAGAAGGCAGAAGCAAATAAATTTTCATAGTTTTGCAGTATACTTTTTTTTTATACTGCATTTGTTTTAGATTTCTATTCTTTGTGATCATCCTTTCATTCCCTTCTACTTATAAATTAAATTTTTATCTTCAAAATGGTAAAACTTGCCTTCAATAGTACAATGTTGTATACATTTGCAATGATTAGTGAAGACAAGAAAAAGAATGTGACTGTTTAACTGACCCCATGAGCTCCATTCTGGAGTAACTGGAGATTTCTAATCCCCATTCTTCTGGTAATGTGTATTATAGAATTATTCCTGGAGTACGTCTTAACCCTCTCTTTTGAATGTATGTTCCCAAAAGCTGTTTTAAAGATACACCCTTGGTGAGGCTATCTGAGTAGCATATTTGACTGACTACAGCTCAAATATCTACAGAACTTTGAGTTTGGGAGTGTGAACAGAAAAGTTCTTGTTTTTAGTCTCCCAAGACAATGTCTCTTAAACAAGTTCACTTTGGTAAGCTTTATACACAAATACACACACACACACACACACACACATATAAACTAAATTGGGGTCATCCTAATTCTGGGTAACAAACAAGAGTTGAGAGATTCTTCAGCAGCACATTTAAGCATGCTCAAATTGTCCACCCCCAAGAAGGAAATGAAACCATGCCTCTAAGTCAAGAAACACATGGGACTGAACGTTGACCAATCACCTCTTGACTGGCTTTCCACCAAACTGAAATACACTGAATGAAAATCTTATTTGCATATAATGAACCCATAAATGTGGACTAATTCCACTTTTTTGTGACATCAACAACTCCAACACAGCCTAAAACATGTTTGGGACTGCATTTCCTGTAACACCCAACTGCAACTCAATTGGGCATTGGTTTATTAATGTACCTTTTATTCATTCAAACAACCTTCCAACATGGAATAGCTTGCCTCTTTCTTCCATCTCACTCTGACCTCTATGTACTGGAGTTAGTTTCAGATTGCACCTGTAAAGCTGTCTTGTTTCAATTTTCAATATGTGGTGGTGGGATGAAAAAGGATTACTCAGAGTCCCTGTGCAGAACAATGAGAAGTCTGAAGGGACTATACCATGAAAGTGCAATCCAGCTTGAAGGATAGACTCTCAAATCAGACAGGAAAAAAAAAAAAAAAAAGATAAAAGAAACAAATACGCAAACAGGGAATGCACAAGTGTGTGAGGGAGTATAGCCAGCTCGCCCAGCCAAGGTTGGGAAATAGGGAGAAAGTCAAGGAAAGTGTTAGTGTTTATACTACTCTAACCATAACATGTATTGCTGTTTCTGCACATGCTGTTTTCAGCCTGTCTAGATCCTCATACCAGGACTATTGCCTTCAGAGGTTTCTTAACAACTTTTCCTGATTCCGTATACTGAGAGACACAAAATAATCAAAGCAAAGAATAATCTAGGCAAAGACACATAATAGTTGAGGCACCAGGTAATCCAAGCTCCCACATAAAGAATTTGACATTATATCACCACCTGTATGACTTATTATGCCCAATTCAGAGATACTGAAATAGAAGTCTGGGACCTCCCTGGTGGTACAAGATAGCACTAAGAAGCTATCTGCAGCCACTGCAGCATGAGTTGGATCCCTGACCTGGGAACTGCCTCATATGGCCCAGCAGACTTCTGCCTGACCCATGCTCCCCTCAGCATTGCATTTCAGGCAATCAATCTGCCTTATTCTGCTTCCCACTTAATCTCTGGTGAGTCCTCTCAACCCCTGTACCTCTGGCCCACACCCCAGGTTTTGTATGCATAAATAATGAAATCTTTGAAAAAAAGGAAAGAAAAGTCTGGAGAACTTTTAATAACTAACTGAATTCCAGGAGTAAGTGACAGAACTAGAACCAAGTCAAGTGTTTCTCTCTCAGCACACTATGAATCCTTTTTTAACCACAGATTTTACTTCTTCTGCCAGTTAGCTTATTATTCCTTTTGTTGTTTTGAATTCCTGACTGTTAGTTTGGTGCCTGTCCTTCTCCCAAACTATTCCCATGCCCATCTTTAGCTTATTGATTGTAAAATGATATACTTCAGTGGAGATAGACTTTAACCCTCATGTTGCCAATCTCAGGTTCCTTACAATATGCTGTTTTATTATAAAATGTTATCACATTTGATATTTCATGGAACATGAGGTTAATTATTTCTTCACCCTGATAATTTTGGAAGTGAAGATATTTGAACAGATAATAATGGTTTCAGTTAAGGGGTAATATGAAACATACAATGAACTTTGGACATACTTATGTGAATGTATCTAATAAGCACAAATATCAGCAGTTCATGGTTTGAGTTTATCAACAAATCTTTTGAAAAAAAAGAACATCTAATAAAGATGACTAAATGTCCTTCAATTAGAAGAGTAGGCCATTCAATACTTTTTCTTGTTAATAAGACCAAAATGGTAAGAGAAGGGGGTATGAATAGATTAACATATTACTGATATTTTTCTAAGTGTGATTTACAGTAAAAAAAAAAAGTGTGTGTGACATATTATTAATGGGGTAGCTACATCAAATGATTATTTAACTGGCTTTTGAGGAAGTCTCTGTCCAGATGCTCATATGAGATTTTACCCCTAAGGTCAGAGTTAGGACAGGCAGGTGGGAGACTCAAGTTTGACCAAATGAACTCAGAACATACACTTGCACACAGTGATGACTAAGTGATGAATATGCTAAGAAAGCCATTGAGATAAAATGGGATGCTTCCTGGGACACTGAAATAAAAGCAAAGACTCTTCCTGATTGGACCCAAATCTGGAAGGCTGGGAACAAGAGAACAAAGCCAGTACGGTGCATTCAGAGCCAAACCATGTAGCGGATATAAGTCCTGTTGACAGGATTTGCGACTCTGGATCAAGCTGCACCTGAAAACTTACAGCTGGACATTTCAGTTACATGAGGCAATAAATTTTTGTGTGTTGTTGTTTAAGCCAGTTTGAATTGCATTTCCTGTCATCTGCAAGGAATAATATTAACCAATACAAAACAGATGACTTGGATAGAGTGACCCAGCAGAAACCGGTTTATATTAGTAGCTTTAAAACTCAGTGTATCTAAGAAAAGAAGTTCTGTTTTGTATAGAAAATGGAAAATAGCTTGGAGATAGGGGTATATGTGAAGAAAAAAGAGCTGAAAGAGTGCTCATGTCTAAAATGACATTGAGATATTAGTAAAAATAGTAATTGGTAAAGCAGATTATAATTGGAAGTTACAGCAGTTCCAATGTTTTTCCTGCACTTCTGGGGCTTATTGAGCAAATTACAGTGGCAGTCAAAGTTCCACTAGATGATCTGAGGAGTAAACCTAGGTGAATGGGAATGAGATGGGGTCATGCAAATTGGAACTTGAGCCAAATAAGTATGGGGAGCTCTTTGTGCAAGGAAAAAGTAAAGGTTAACTTTAAAGTACTTAAAATACTGGAGTAGTGGGAAAAAAAAAAAAGAAAAGAAATGTACATGCAAAGGACAACTAGCTTGCTGGACCAAAGAATCTACACAGAGAGGTATGACCAATCAGGAGGCAATTATTGGTAGACAGAGCAGGAAAAGAAAATCAAAGCTAATGGGTCCCAGTGGAGCTGAAGAACAGGGAATTTTGTAATCCAGGAGTACTGTGCAGAGTGGCATGTGTGAAATTGTGATCCGAAATAAGGAAAGTTTCTCAGAATTACAGGCTCTAAGGTATGGCTGAGAAAATTAGTTACCAATGTAGACTGAAAGGAAAATTTCTTGGAAATAATATAGGCCAAGACTCAGCTGTGCTAGATGAGCCAGCTATAAAGTTATTCATGTCATACAGCTTGATGAGAAGAAATGAAGTTAAATAACTGAAAAAGGAACCTTTGTACCCTGTTGGTGAGATGATAGACTGGTGTAGCCTCTATGGAAAATAATGTGGAGGTTTCTCAAACTAACTCATGCTGAGTCTTTGAAGAGTTAAGGGCATCAGTATATGTTACACAGAAGGAAGTAAATTAAAAATTGAGAGTTATTTACTATTGAACTTTCTATTTTATTTTTTTTACTATTGAACTTTCTATTTTATATATGACCTTTATATGATTTTTTTTTTCTATGAACTTTATATTGAACGTCTGATTTCATAGTTGGGACATCAAACTGTAGAGTGAAATGCTTAAGTACCCTTCCCAAAGTTAATTACATTCCATGTAAATTGTAAGGATAGTCAATGGAGTTCATATAGTCTATATAAAAGGTAGATTTCCCAAGTGCCACTAAAGTGTCACGAGGAAGACAAGTGATCCTGACCTGGGGAGGAGCTTTAGAGCTAAATCAGAAAATAATATAGATGTGGGAAAAAAGGGCACTGAGTCTGAGAAGGGATTAAATATCAAAGATCTATGAGGAATCCATGCAATTCAACAAAAATAAAGAGCTCAATAATAATAAAAAAAAAAAAAAACTCAGAACTTCTGCAAAGAATATATACAGATGACTAATAGACACATGAAAAAATCTTCATCAAGACATATTTTCAGGGAAATGCAAGTCAAAACCACACTGAGATGCACCTCCCACCTGTGAGAATGGCCCTTATCAAAAAGATCAAAAACAAGTGTTGACAAGGACGTGGAGAATAAAAGCAACCTCTTTATGCTGCTGGTGGGAATGTAGACTTGTCCAACCTGTACAGAAAATAGTATGGAGTTCCTCTAAATATTAAAAATATGTCTAACTTCTGATCCAGCTACTCCATTCCCAGGCATATAACTGAGTAATGCAAAAACACTAGTTCAAAGTGATATATGAGCAAGTCCTATTTTCATGTACAATAGTCAATCAATAGAATCAACCTAAATGCCCAAAGACAGGTGAACACACTAGGAAGGTGTAATATACTAATCAACTGTAAACAAGGATAAACACTTGTCATTTGCCACAACATGAATGAAACTGGTAGGTATTGTGCTAAGCAAAAATATGTTAGCAGGAGAAAGACAAATGCCAGATATCGTCACTTATATCTGAGAAACCAAACAAAGGGTCAGATAAAACCAAACTAAGGATTAAGCCTAGAAAGCAGTTGTAGAACTGGGGTCCAGAGGGAGAGTGGGGAGAAGAAGTTGGGGTGCCATATGGACTATGATAGTGGACTGTGATGAGAATCTTCAGTGTCCATTTTAAAACTAAAGGAATAACTGGCCCTCCCTGGTGGCGCAGCGGGTTAAAGCACAGCACTGAGAAACTAAAGCCACTTCCACATGAGTTCGATTCCCGCCTGCCCCGGAGGTGACCACATGGCGTGGCAGACCTCTCCTGACCGCCCACTGCTCCCCTCAGCAGTGTACCTCGTCAATCTGCCTGTTCTGCTCCCCACTCTGTCTATGGTGAAACCTCTCACTGCCCCTGAGCTTCTGGACTGTACCCCAGTTCTGTATGCACAAATAAATAAATCTTAAAAAAAAAACTAAAGGAATAACTGGTAAGCTGTTTTGAGTTTAGTTTAGGGTCTCTCTCTCTCTCTCTTTTTTTTTTAATTTAGAAAACATTACAGATTTTAATATTACAGTAATTCAATGGAATTTTATTTACTACAATCCTATCCATGCTACAAAGAAAAGCAAAACACATCAATATCAGTTGTATGAAATGCAAAACACATTTTCAAGTCACTTAGTAAATTGCAATGTTGCAAAATATACTGATGTGTTAATACAGAAGTTAAATATCTTTTATCTAGCCATAAGAAGAATGGAATCATGAAAAGGCATCGCACTGATTGCAGAAAGGAGCAGAGCTATTGCAAATTGGTTAAATTTTCAGAACTTGACAAAATTTAAGTTTTGAAAATCTTGTTTCTTCACCCTTAAGATGAGAATAAAAAAGAATAGCATTTCTTAGGGCTTTTGATAGGACTAAAAAAAGGGGAAAGTATGCACAAAGTTCTTCAAATTTAAAATTTATATTTAAGCAATTAATTTAAAATAAAAATAGTAAAATAAAAATAAAAATTGCATAGTCTAGATTCAAACATATGTGCCCAAATACTAGTGTTACCAATTAATAATGAAAGGATGTTAGAGAAATGTAATGAACATTGTGTAAAGTGTATATACATTTGTTGAGATAATAAAGTCTGGCTCATATGACCTTTGATTATTAAGATGTGTTAACCTAATTGAAGTACCCATACTAATTCTGAGGCATATTTAGCTGTCACTAAGAGACTGTCATTATTATTATATTCCTTGTTACCGTCTTTAGTTTTATTATTTAATAAAGATACCACAGAATAATTCTTATAGATTATTAAAATTAATAAAATGAACATAAAGTTAATAAATCAATAAGCAATCTTTAATTTGTAACTACAGAACTTTTCTGTAATTTCTTTTCATCTATCTGTATTATTTAAAGTTTACCTTTTAAGGTTAATGATTTTACTTGATATATTTATATTTTTCTACTAACTGATGACCAACAACATGGTTTTGTCTGTATAAATCAAATGATAAGCCTTATTATATGTATATATTTATAAAAATTAAATTCTTTGATTAATAAAATACAAAATAATAATTCTAACATCATTACTGATTTTTTTTAAATCAAGCTAGATAACATACTCTTAAAAGTTAAGAAGAAAGCATAATTTATTACAATTAACATATTTGTGTACATAAGTAAAAATTCATAGTGTAGTTTACATCAAATATGTTTGAATACATGCATTTTTAGTATTTAGCAATATGATGATAAAAAGTAGATGATAAAAGTAGGGTCTTCTGGGCTCTCCCTGGTTGCGCAGCGAGTTAAAGCACAGCACTAAGAAGCTAAAGCCACTTCCGCATTAGTTCGATTCCCGCCTGCCCCGGAGGTGACCATATGGTGTGGCAGACCTCTCCTGACCCTCCCGCTGCTCCCCTCAGCAGTGTCCTTCGTCCACCTGCCTGTTCTGCTCCCCACTCTGTCTCTGGTGAATCCTCTCACCCTCCGCATCTCTGGCCTATACCCCAGTTCTGTATCAATCAATAAATAAATCTTAAAAAAAAAAAAAAGTAGGGGCTTCTTTGTCTTTACTTTTCCACAATTACCAACACATTTGGGCTGTGATCATTGTGATACAATCAGAAGAAAAGAAAAAAACAAAATGACAAACTTAGATTAACTATAGAAGAGCAGACATCATTATTCTAAAATTATTAAATTAAATAGAGAAATATACCAACTATGAAAAATAGATAATATTTCATCTTTTGTTTTTCTTCTCCTTAGTTTTCCTATAAGACTGACGAGGTAAGCAAGATACTTTACTCATAGTATATATATCCCTTACTCATATTTAAAATGAAGAACAGTACCAACAAATGTACAAACTAAAACGAACGTACTAGTTGCAAGGCCCAAGGTTTAGTTCAGAGTAATTTTATCCACCTCCCAGATGTGTGAAATTGGCATATCATTGCTTCCAAATTTGTATATTTTATGGAACACAAGTGTTAGGATGTGCTTCAAGATAAAAATTCCAAGGGGAAAACTGATTCCATGGTTGAAAGTTATTATTTTCTTGTGTGGTCATTTATACTGGTTCACTAAAGTTACCTAGAAATCTTTTGATTTGATAAAGAAGCTTCCTTATCTTTGCTAATCCAGTGTTTCTCAAATACTTTTCTTTTTCTTTTATTTTCTATCACTCTTCACAGTCAGTAACACTTGGCAGTAAGTTGGACTGTAGGGTGAGCATACCGGGGTTCAGATCCTGGCTTTGCTCTGCCGCAAGGAAATGCACTTCTTCAAACCAGTTATGCAACATTGTTTTTAAATAATTTTATTTTATGTTTTAGATTTACAGAAGCATTGTAAAGTTGATAGATGATACATGCTCCATGCAGTTTATACTGTTGTTACCATGTATGTTGAAATGGCTGATACAAATAGAGAACAAATACTGATACATTAATATTAATTAAAAACATTTTATTCAGCTGGTCTTGTTATTAATCTTTTTTTTTTTTTATGTTTCAGGAGCCTATTCACATGATCACATTGTTTTCTGTCATTATATTCTTAAGGTTCCCTTTGATTTTGACAATCTCAGATTTTCTTGTTTACTTAAATGCTATTTTGGCAGCTTTGAGGAATACTTAACAGGTGAGATGTATCTGGTGTTATTTTGTTTTTGTTTTTCATAATTCCATAAGGGTTAACACTTAACACTTCCAGGATACAAAACTGCTTTCTATTAGTAAGTCAAAGAGTGAAAAAATATCAGGATAAATGACAAGCTTAAATTTTAAGTGCATACAAATAAGAACATTAAGGAGAACTGACTAGATTTCATTGTAGGTTGGCAAGCATATTTGTAATGATCATATTGTGCACAAGGTTCTTAATAAATCCTTCAGCTTTAGTCTCAACCTTGATGAAAATGAGATCATTCACAGTAATCAAATGGAAATGATGAATTGACTAGAACTTGAACTTCATGGGGTATAATGTAATCTTGGGGAGAGAGGAAGTAGATTATTATTTACATATTTAGGAAAGAGTAAAGTAAATTTAAATTGGATACTAAAGAAGTTTTTAGCAGCCTTCAAAAAAGCTAATCTTTAAAATGATAGAGGTTAAATGAGATACTGTGACCTATTTTCTATAAAGATAAATTTTATGAAGATTGTAGTCTCTTATTAAATATTCTTAGCATTTCAGAGAGATCTTGAAAAATGTTGGCCTTTTGGGACTACTAAGGGTATGGCATTTCATATTCTGCAAAGCAATATTGGCCTTAAATTGAACCATTTATTTTGTCCTTGTTAAATGTCACAGTTGTCCTTCCCTTGAGTTATTAGTTTTATCACCTACAAGTTCTTTTCAGGAAAAACTGGTGAGTATCATAATGGACCAAAATACAGAACTGATGTAGTCTGAGGTCTGGACCACTAATAATTGGAGGCCAATAAAAAATCTTGGTTCCCAAAAGAGATATTTAAATCTAGGCATTTAGATGTGTAAAAAGCTGATCTTATTGAGTCAGATTATAAACTGAGGTAAGAAAATAATTTCTCACTTCATCAAAGAGGCCAAAAGCCCAATCAATGAAATCTTTTATAACTATAGTTGCTGATTTCCTTCTTCCTTTAAAAATTCATAAAATAAGATTATTATCTGAGAAGTGAAGCCTGGTTATTCCCTGGATGTAATATTATCTCTCCTTAATGATGGTCATAAATTACAACAGTATACAAAGTACTTCATGTGATTGGGAGGGCAAATCTTTCAATCACAGTGTAATACATATCGGCTACACTATTACTTATTTTTCACACTGACCCATGCTTTGTTGTTTTTGAATGAAAATACCTTAAATATTTATTATTTAGTAAATATGGTTACGTTATTTTTAAGAAAAGGGTGAATAAAAATGTGCAGTTTCTAGAAGAGTAGGAAAAAAAGTACTATTATGTGGACACTCATGGAAAGCAGGCAAAGAGAAAGTAAAAAATGCAAAACCCAATATATCCACACTTTTTGACAGAGACTCTAAAGGGGAATAACATAGCAGGAAAAGAAAACAAATCAATATAACATTTTTCATTATGAAATTTAGAATAAAAGATAAAAATGCCTAGGAAGTGAAAGATCTACATTATTTATGAAAGATACTATGTTGGGCAGCTTGTGTTTGATACAGAGGATACTAAAAGCAGAGTTTGATCCTGTAGAACACTACTGATGAGATTACATTAGTAGGACAGAGTCCTGAGCTGACCATATTAGAACCTAGAGTTGAGTGAAAACCTACTAGGGAACTGGACAGGGGTTATATGCTAGCAATGCAGTCAAAGAATGGCTGTATCCAAAATTATGTAAGGAAGCTGCAACACTGTTTCTAGGGAGCTGAGCAAAATAAAGTTAATTCATTCTCTGGACCTCTCTGGTGGCTCAAGGGTTAAGTCTCAGCCCTCGAAAGTATCCACAGCCACTGCAGCACAAGTTTGATCCCAGCACAGGGAGGTGACCCACATAGGACAGCAGACCTCTCCTGTCTGACTTTGAAATCATTTATGTCCTCCCCAACCATATAAGATAGAGAATGGAACTTCTATAGCACACACTAGCAAAGAATTCACTAACCTCAGAGAAGACATAAAGCTTCTTGAAATGTTTTTGGTACACTGAGGATCTGCACCAACAGTATTGAGGCAAAAATAAGAAATCCAAAGATTACGGCAATAGGCTAGCTGCTCTCTGCTGAGAATTTAAACACTGCATCTGAAGAGGTGAGAAACTGTTCCCCTAAATTAAATGTACTATGCAATATCAATAAAAATTATTATGATCAAATGTTAAAATAATAATAATAAAGGAGAACTACCCAAGGTTAAGTCCAAATCCAAGGAAACTACTGCGACTGTTCTAATTCTGATCAAGTGAGTGTTTCATTAATACAGAGTTGCCTTGTCTTTTATGTAAGAATTACATAAAAAAAGTATATGTTTTGGAAAAGTATATGCTTTTATTATTTTTAGGTTGCTTTTTAAAAAAGATTTCCTTTATTTATTTATGCATACAAAAACTGGGGTACAGGCCAGAGATGTGGGAGGTGAGAGGATTCACCAGAGACATCAGAGAGCAGAATAGGCAGATCTACTGAAAATACTACTGAGGGGAGCAGTAGGAGGGTCAGGAGAGGTCTGTTGTGCCATGTGGGTCACCTCCCTGGCTGGAAAATAAACTCAGGCTGCAGTGGCTGCAGGTAGCTTCACAGTGCTTAAACTTTAACCTCTGAGTCATCAGGGAGGCCCATTTTCTTTTAGATAACATTGGTTTAACATATTGTTAACATATTGATTTAGCAGTATAAAAAAATTGAATTACAGATGTGTGGGTACTCTTGAATACCCTGAAACTCCAAATTTCCCCCACACCTTCTTGACTGAAAGTAGCTATCTTTCCCCACTGTCTGCTGGAGCCAATCTGTTTTACTTGGAAACACCACAGTGACAATACTGGAAGAGCTGCCCTATATGAAAACACTGATTATTTTTGTTCTCTAACTGGAGTTTTTCTCCAGGCCTGAGGACATGTAATTGGAGTCATTTCCTAGACCAGAAGGGCACAGGTACTGTGTGACCTCTGAGGAAAGTAATTATACACAAGAATTGCAAGGTTTTGCTAGCTTACATCAGCACAAATCTGAAGACTAGATGTGGGAAAATGATTCTCATAATGAAATCAAATTTGAAAAGTTTATTGTTAGATCAGGCAAATGTCAATGACATGAAAGAAAATGAATTGTTCTTGATTAAAGGAAAGGTATAGAAACATGAAAACTAAATGCAGTGTGTGATGGATTAGACCAGGGGTCAGAATAGAAAATTATCTTATTAATGGGAAAATTGGCAAAGTGCATGTGGTTTGAAAATCTGGTAATAACATTAAATCTTCTTTAGTTCAAATATATTTGTATTTGTTCATCACATTTAGATGAAATTAAGTTAGATTTCTGATTTTGATAATGTACTACGGTTATATGTGAAAATATTCTTTGGTATAGAACAACTATAGTCAAGAGTGATGTAGTAAGTACACCTGTAATGCACTCTCAAATCATTTAGATAAATAATATAAAATAAAGATATATATGTATATATATATATATATATGTGTGTGTGTATGTGTACACATACACACATAAACATGTGGTACAATATAGAGCAAATGGCTAGTGAAATGAGGCAAAGAGTAAACAAATTTTCAGTAAAGCTCTAGTCTATTTTTACAGTTGTTCAATAAATTTGAAACTGTGCTAAAATTAAATTTATAAAAAGAAGGGTTAAATAATGAAAATAATGAGATTGGGCAAATAACAGAATTTAATCTGTTCATTCTGGACTTCTTTAGCCATGCCCATTGGTACTTTTTAAAAACATTTGTAATTCCCAAATAATCTGTTTTTTAAATAAAATACATTTCCTTAAAGTCAGAAACAAATAAAGTGAATATTATATTTTTCAGAAATTAATTGCCTTGTAAGGAAGTTAGACTAAAGCTCATATGACAACATAAAAGGACAACATAAGAAAGACAGCATAGTAAGTGATTGGCATTTGCTGTATAGATTCTTATTTTTATTGTACATTTATACTGTTCTAAATAAATAAATATTTATGTAACATTTATATCTGTCAGTCTGTCAAAACCCACAATATGTCACCTAGTGACAATATAGCTGCTTGTTATGCCAGGAGCATAAAAATGTAATTTCAAATGTCTAATAATCATACTATAAATAAATGAATGAAGAAAATAGATACTACGATTTTTTAAAAATTTCATTTCATTCCACAGCAACATAACTCTGGACTTATCTTTAGTATTAGAAAAAGAGTAACTGGATCATTAGAAATTAAATCTACATTTTTATAATTTCAAACTATGTCAGATTAAACATTGAACATAATATATTTATATATTTTTCTAGTTACAATATTAGAGTAAATTATCATTGAATATGTTAAACACATAGCTGTGAAAATAATGAATATGCAATATGTAAAGTATGTGGACCAAATTTGGAAAAACACAAGTTGGATTCAATTAATATGAAGTAGCTCAAAGACTAAAGTGTAAAATGCAGGGACAATGTTATTAACATGGTTCAGAAAATAATGCCTTATCTAAAAGTGTTGTGTCTTATGTCTTCTTGTATGTTGTCAAATCAACAATTCTACTAAAAGACACACTGGAAAAAGAGCTATATGTAGAATTCAAGATGCTAGCCATTTTATGAATTCCAAGTATTAGTGAAATATGTTTCACAATGTATATGTGATTTTAATTATTTTTATCAACATTTTTTATGCCCCATGTTGTAGCATATCTTTGAAAAAGGTATACTTGAATATATAATCTAATCTCAAAGAAAAAAAATATGATTAATGGAGAAAGTTTTACTGTATTTTATAAAATGTGCAATAAAAAGAAACATAATATTTAGTTCCTCAGTTATGTAAAAGTTTAATATATTGGAAATTTCAAGGTCAATAAAACTTTCTATGAATATCTTTCTGATATACAAATGACTTAAAAATCATTACAGATAATAAAATATAATAAAAAGGTTATAGAAACATAAATAAGTTATTTGAAGTATTGAATGTCATATTCTTTTTTCATTCCAATAAGGGTAGTTCTTAAAGTTATAACAGGAATGTCAAATTTAAGAAAAATAGATTCATATGTATATATATATATATATATATATATATTCTTATTTTCCAATA
>NW_004567105.1:22181278-22220756 GCF_000260355.1 Condylura cristata
AGGCCATGTGGTCACCTCCGGGGCAGGCGGGAATTGAACTCATGCGGAAGTGGCTTTAGATTCTCAGTGCTGTGCTTTAATCCGCTGAGCCACCAGGGAGGGCCACTTTTTTACTGTTTTTAAATGTCATTTAAAATGAAGTAATCCACATGTTAGCCCACCTTGTCCCCTCTTCCCCTTTTTCAGTCTTAGCTACAAAAAAATACAATTTTTTGAAAGGCATATTCCTCAAAGATGAAGTTTCCTGCGTGGGCATTTACTTGTTTCTAAAGGGTATGTATAATAACAAGTCTTATAATTTATAGCTTTATTCTTTGAAAAATGTCCTGACAAATATAACAAAACTTCCTAAGAAATATTGGAGTAAGTGCCAAAGGAATTTTTTTTTAATATACACACAAAAACAAGCATAGGATTTTTGTAGGATGGTAGTTAGATGGTTAAGTATACTGGGGACAAAAAAAAAAAAAAAAAAAAAAAGAAAGAACTTCCGATATCTCAGATTCAAAATAAGATTAAGAATGACATAAATTTTTATAATTAGTGGAAAGTTATGCAACCTTCGTTGCCCTGTTTCTTCTTCATTTTCCATATCCATTAACAATGTACACATGCATGTGAATGCATGCACATAGATGAGTGCACATGAGTGTCTGAGTATAGGCATATATTTGCAATTAAATACACATAACTCATATGCTCATAGATGCATATGTGTGTGTGTTTCTGTATTTCTTTGCCAGTAAAAGCAACTTGCCTTTTATAAATACAAAATTGAAATCTTTTTATTTGGTCAGGTCAGTCCCTTAAAGAAAATCTCCTTTCTCCATCATTCTCAATCCATGGAAACATCACTGTTGGAATCCCAAATTAATGCCATAATGCAGAGCTATTTTTATCTATCTTATCTTGATGGTATATGCTGATTCCTTGAAGCTAAGAACTTGATTTCCATCTTATTTATTGCAGTGTCTCATAATTGGCAGTTGCTCAAAGTCTGTTTGTTGTTGGATGAGTGAGTTTTGCCCACATCATCGAAAATGCCTTATTTCCTTTATCATCTCTGCTTGAAACCAGGTTTGCAGTTTGTTTGATACGATGTTCCCACAGATGTGAGGCAGGAGCTCTATAAAACCCCATGGAAGGAAGATTTATAACTGTTTTTCATTTCTTCTGCTGCTTTAGTGTCTGGTGAGCAAGGCATATAATACAGCTGGAAGCAGTGTGAGACACTAGAAGATCATTATGAAGAGTTTGAGATTCACCTCAGCTTTTCATGAGCAAAAATAAAATAATGTCTACTTCATAGGTTTCATAAAAAATAAAGTGATGTGTGTAATATAATTAACAAAGTAATCACATTTAACAAACAGGCAGTAGTGGCAGAATAATAAAAAACTTTGTTTTATAATCAATAAAATAATTTTTCAAGACAAAATAACTTGAGAATTGCTTTTATAACATTCTTACAATTACTGTAACTTTATGGCTCCTTATGTCCACCACTATGATGCATACCTGTTGCTATTACATAATTAATAGTAATTCTTTATACTCTCATGAAGCTTTCAAATTTGGCAAGTACATAACACAATAATCTCATTTCTAGTGTTTGTTATGCCCTTTTTATATTTAAAATTATTATTGACATTTACAAATTGCAGAACTGGCAAATTCCTGTAACCCAAATAAGCAAAATGGTAAAGCAATAATTTCTTTCCCCCACAGTTTAGGGAAACAATGAATAAACTTTTAGGTTATGCCATAGGGAAATATCTTGCTGTGTTTTAAGAAGTAGTGAATTCCTCAATTTTTCTAATAAAATAATTTTTTAAAGAAATTAATACCTCTTTAATAAAAATTCATCATCTCACTATCTTTTGCTTATTGCAAAATTGAAAGAAAAGTTTTTCATGCCTAATAATTTCAGGCTTCATTTTTCAAGAAAACTAGAAAGTCAAAAGTAGATAAAAACACAAAAGATAATTGAACAAGTAGAACTGTAGCTACATAAGAACCCCAAAACGTACATTTAAAAAAAAAACAAAACTGTAGCCAAGTGAGTGGGAGTATATGAATACTAATCAGGTTTAACTGAAGGTTAACAATGCCTATTATAAAAATTTGCCCATGACTCTTCTTAACATTATGTAAAGGTGTGAAAGAATTTATTTATACATTTAATCAATAATTACCATCAATTTTATCTTTACATGAAAGCAGTTGATTTTATGACAAAGCTCAGAAAAACAAGAGGAATGCCTTCTCTGAGAAACAGTTATATCTCAAACTAGAAATGGACAGGGGTTCTCTATCTCAGTTTATTTTCTTGGTGTTTTTACTTATTGGTTCTTGAATTACTTTCAGCCTCACACAGCAGCATTTGCCTACTTGCACCTGCAAATCTCTATCATCTAAAGAAAAGTGGAAGAAAGGAAGAAGGGAAAAAAAAAACGGGAAATGGGAAGAAAAGAGGCTGGGAGGGGAGGAGGGAGAAAGAAGACATAAGGAAGGCAATAAATGAAGTTGAATAGAAAGTTTCAGTAGAGTAGTCCTTTGACCTCCATGTTAAAATGTTAATGCCTTCTACCAGACCGTCCACAATACTAGCTCTTTATAAAGTTGTTAAGATTTTAAAGTTAACAATTCCATCAAAATAATTATTTCTTATTCTACATTCTACACATTTAGAGTTAAATACCAACTCATACTATACTAGCTAAAGAAGAGTTATATCTGCAAAACTTGAGACCCAAAACCAACATATCAGAGAAAACTCACTCATTTGGTGGTATATATTTCTATAACAAACCATTTTTCTTACACTGCACATTGTTTATTTTGTTTTGGTTTGTTGTATTACTTGACACCAAATGGATATTTTCTTGGCAAGAAATCTTCTTCTTTTTAATATGCTGTGTTTTGATGGCTTAATAATTCCTCACATATTGCATGGATTAATTTTAAAAATTGCCTTTTTTTACAGACACTGAGCTAATGCAAATAGTGCTCCCAGTGAAAGCTGGAGAATGTGGTCATTTCAGAGTATCTTTGAACTTCATACAGAACAGAGTACAAATGATATTCACATTGGGGATCTTATAATAACAAAAGTCCTGGGATAAAGCAAGTGGCAGAAGGACTCACAGAGGGGTAAACAGAGATGCTACAGACAAATCACTTTACTAAAGTGTGACTTTTGTAGAGGGATATTGTTGAATAAATGTCTAACAAATACTTGTTTACCCTCTTAGCTCCTAGAAACTATATAGTATGCTGCCAGTTCCAGGAAATAAATCGTGATATATGAAATTCAACGTTTTGCTGGCTATAGACTATGACCCACTTGTGAGTCATAAAATCAATCTAGTGTGTCAAAACCAACTTAACCTGTAAAGAAAATATCAAAGTGATTTTTCTCGTGTATGCTAAATATAGTTTCATAGAATTTTTGTTTTTACTGTAAATATACAAAATATATAAGATTATTGAGGTAGAAATGACCTTTATACTGTGGGATCCAGATCTAGTCAAAAACTTTCAAGTACATGTGGATAAAAGCCAGCCATGGAAAACTGTCCTTTTTGCTATAGATTTATCTCTTTTTTTTTTTTAAAGATTTATTTATTTGTGCATACAAAACTGGGGTACAGGCCAGAGGTTCAGGGGCTGTGAGAGGATTCACCAGAGACAGAGTGAGGAGCAGAACAGACCGACTGATGAAGTACACTACTGAGTTGGGCAGCGGGTGGGTCAGGAGAGGTCTGCTGCACCATGTGGGTCACCTCCGGGGCAGGGATCAAACTTATGCTGAAGTGGCTTTAGCTGCTTAGTGCTGTGCTTTAACCCGCTGCACCACCAGGGAGGGCCCAAGATTTATCTCTTAATGAACATAACAACCATGTTTCTTGACTATCAATCTTCAACAGAATATTTGCTAGAAGTTTGTAGGGGAAAATTCCTTCCCTTACTAATAGAAGAGTGAAAGAAGGAAAATTTTTTTTTTAACCCATCTTCTCTTCTAATTATTATGACATGATAAATAAATGATATTCTAATTATTATGAAATGATAATAACTAATTTAAGCATAATTGATGCTTAAATCTCCCACAACCATCATGTTAATTAATATTATGTTTATTATGAGGATAACAGGAAAAAAATTGTAACAGAAACCTCTGTTTTAATGACATCAGTTATGTCTCTGTCTGCTTATTCACATATGTAATAAATGTCTGAGCTGATTCAGCCATTGTTTTGTTGATATTCTTTAATTTACAATGACAGTGGAATGGCTGAAAATAGGAAGCCAGTTGTGTTGGGAACAAATTCCTAATTATTTCATTCTTTTACTCTACTTTCATTGTCTTTACCTTTTACCATTTGCCTCTCTTTCTCTAGATCTCAGACCATAAGTTAATGTGCATTCCTTATGTCACTGTTATTACTACATTATTTTTTTTTTATTTTTAAGATTTTCTGTTTATGTTTTTAACAAATAATGATTATTATCAGTCACTTCTTCGCCAATTTAATCTTGAGTCTACCACATAGCCAAACTTTCTGATTACAGTATTTCCATTTCAAGAATATTAATTTCACCAAACTATGACTATTATAAATCTGTAAGTACTGACTTTCCTTTAAATAGATGTCTAAAAAGTTCTTCCAAATCCTTATATGTGCTCTACTACATTAAAATGACTTAAATGTATTCTATTTTACTCATTCTTATGTCATATCTTACAGAAGCATGAGCAAGATTGACAAAATGTATTAATTTTCATGATAAATAGAGCGAAGGTGAAATTTACTTTTAATGAAGCTTGATGTAACAAACATTCCACTCCAGTGAGATAGTACAAAGCTCCAGCTGGACACCAGCTGTGTCTCCTGTTCTTTGACTGTAGTGAAATCTTACTACAACCAAATAAAGCAGATGCGTCCTTGAAGGTTTTGATGAACTTTGTAAATCTTCACATCAGGTCTTTCATACTCTATATTAGCTAAAAAGAAAAAAAGAAGCTCATTCTCTTTGGAGGCTCATTAACTTCTCTTTGAAGTTGTGCCAAAATTTCAGTTCTTAGTCAACAGATGGAGGTGATGTCACATTGGGCTCCTTTGGCTCTAGTGACATTCCTTCAGTATAGATAATGAAAGCTATCAATGACTGTTTCATCAAAATACACTATTTACTAAAATACAAAAGCTTCAACATTTAATATACATTATGCAAAAGCATCTTGAAAAAAACGAGGGCATTAGATTCTGGAGATTCTTTGCATATGAAAATCAGATAACCAAGATGCAAATAACAGTCATAATTATACAACTCCAAGTAGAAAGCTATGGTAGTAAAATAATGAATTATATTATGAAATAAAAATAGCAGAAAGATTAATGTGTTCATATAATCTTTGGCAGTATAAAATTTAAGTGGATACTTTTTATGCCATAGATTTGTACAGGTGTCATAGTTCTGTGAATGTTAGGGAAACCACATGTAATCAAAGCATTTGCTTCAAATAAATCAAGATGGGAACCAAAGATAGAGTATTTTTCTAGACTTTACCTATAGACAAACCATATATTTAACTCATGTCTCTATATACATAAAGCTTAGTAATTTCTGTATTGGTTAAAACCAGTGCCTAAAGCTTAATATATGGTTGGCACAAATTATGCTATAGCTAATCTATGCAAAAGGCACATGCGGAAACATATAACTTGGGTCATAAATTTTAGCATAAAAGTATCACAAAGTACAAATGGAATGCAAATGAAAAACTCTTTTCTTAAACAGCATGGAATATTTTTGAGTAGTTCCAATTTAGCTAAGAAATTCATTGTGTAGTCATTTAAATATGATGTGTATATGTAAGAGAAGAAGGAAGGGTTTTTCAGGGAAAAATGATGAGCATGAAGTAATCAATTGTTTACTGGTAAGGCTTTTATAAATAATGCCATAAATTGAACAGTTTTTGCCTGAGAAGTGTGTTTTGTTCTGAAAATTCACTTAGTTGTATATTAAGCACTGTTTTCAATTATACATTAAGTTATACCAGGTGTTACAATAATTGTTGAAAACACAGTTCTTTTCGATAGTGCTATCCTTAAAATACAAGAGATTATCATATCATTAGGAAGTTCAGTAAAGTTGTGTACATGTATACATATATTTTAATGTGTGTAATTGTTCAGATGCTAATAAATATTAGATAATGTGAACACATTTATCATGTTCAGTAGGAAGTTGTTATAGATTACTGTTCCACTTAATTCCCAAGGGAACTGGTGAATACTATTCCAGTTTCACCAATTCCCTTGGGAATTAACAATATCTGGTATATAATCTATATTTGCTGAGTGAAAGACAACTTAAATAAATGAATTATTGGATACATAAATAAATTTTTTCAGCTGCATATCGATACAGTAATAAAAAAATTAAAAGGACTTTCTTAGTTTGAAATGCCAGAATAGCTCATATTAGAATTAAGACTACAAATAAATGTATAGGAAAAACATAAATAAAATACAAAAGTTTGAAAATTTCTGGGCAGCTATAGTAGTTTGAGGACACTGGACAATATCCAACATAGAAGACTAGAAGATGCGAGAACTTGGAAACAAATAACTACATTAACAAACCTACAGTCTAAAAAGAATGGGAAGAATATGTGCCAGAAGCATAATGAACAATGATGAGAATGTCTAGTGCATGGTGGTATGTGTGGTGTGATCCTATACCTCTAAATCATATGCAATGTTGTAAATCAGTGTAACTTAATTAAAGAAGGAAGATAGTTAGGGTCTTCCTGGTGGCACAAGGGGTTAAGTCTCAGCACTATGAAGCTATCTGCAGCCCCTGAAGCACAAATTAATCCCTGCTCAGGGAGCTGACCCACATGGCACAGCAAACTTCTCCTGTTTCATTCACTGCTCCCCTCAGCAGTATTTCAGTCTACCTACCTGCTCTGCTCCCCAATCTGTCTTTGGTGAATCCTCTCACCCACCACATTCTGGCCTGTACCCCAGTTCTTATATGCATGAACACATACATTTTTTTTTTAAAGGAAGGTAGTTACAGACAGTTAAGTGGCTGCAGCCAATGAAAATAAGAAGTGCATTAAACTAATCCCAACATAGGCAGCAATTTTTTTCCTTTTTGAGGTATTATATGAATCTCTGAATTGGCATAAGGAACCATAGCTTGTGGCACTTTGAACATGCTCTCAAAGGGGAAAGAATGGAACTTCAAGGATAACAACACAAGAGGAATTTGATATAACCTGGAAAATTAATATTTCAGTTATTGCCAAATCAAACTTAGGACAGAAGCAACCTGCAGATAAGCTGTAAAGCAGATATTGTAATAGTATTGTGAAATTCTGGAGATTAATCGTTGTTAAGCAAAGCAAATGAGTCTCTTAAGCTATATTTCCTAGGAAAATATAATAAAAATTTGATCAACAGATTTGTCAATAATGTAACTATATGCAAGAAATAAATTCTATATTACTTATAAGATACAGAATTGAGAAAGCACTTAGTACCTCATCTATAATATCCTGTTTAGAATAAAGTATATCTGGCCATGCAAAGCAGAACATTTGGCGAAAATCCAGATATTAAAAAAATGAATAGGGCAGACACATAGATTGCCTAGATGTTAGAATTAACAAATAAAGACTGATAACTATTTCATTCAATACTTTATAGGGACAGATGCATGCTAATAATTTACAAGGAGTGATACATATGGTAACTGAAGACTTAGAGAATTAGATATGATAATTCTAATAAAGAAAAAACTGAAATTATACAAACAAAAATTCTAATTCTGAAATTAAAAATGCATTGATTGAATGGTACATACAATAAATCAAATATTGCAGAAATATGAAATAAAATGAAAATTTTTCCAAGCTGAAGCCACTATAAAAAGATTTAAATTTGTTAAGCTGAAAGACTTGTATGGGAAACCAAAATATGGCTTGTCATTTGTATAGCTATAAATCCAGTAGAAAAGGAGAAATTATATTGAAGTAAAAACATAGGTAGAATAGAACTATTTCACAAAAAATCAGAAATTATGGAATGGGTTAAATCAAAATTATAGTATTACATTAAATGCTAAGTGGTACATAATTAATTCAAGATATGAGAAAATACATATTGTAATTCCTGGGAATCTATAAAAATATGAAGGCAATAAAATATATATTAAGATATGGAGGAAATAAAATATATATTAAGATATTACATATAAACGTGAAAGAAGAAAGGGAGAAGATAAAAAGTAGGACAAATGGAAAATGGAAAGATGATAGACTAACACCCTTTAGCTCCATTAAATGTAAGTCCCTATTAACACATGGAGAGTCGACCCTCCCTGGTGGCGCAGCAGGTTAAAGCACAGCACTAAGAAGATAAAGCCACTTCCGCATGAGTTCGATTCCCGCCTGCCCCGGAGGTGACCACATGGCGTGGCAGACCTCTCCTGACCCTCCCGCTGCTCCTCTCATCAGTGTACTTCATTGATCTGCTTGTTCTACTCCCAACTCTGTCTCTGGCGAAGCCTCTTGCCGCCCCTGAGCCTCTGGCCTGTACCCCAGTTCTGTATGTACAAATAAATACATCTCAAAACAAACATGGAGAGTCTCAGGTTGAATAGGAAATCAGGGCTTCACTGTATACTGTTTATAGTATTCAGCAGAATTGAGGCTACTATAGGGGAAGAGAAGTGGGAGAGTACAGTGGACTGACATAGGTGTTTCAGAGGTGAGAGTGCTGAGATTACCCTGATGGGGGAGGCGGGTGGGTATCCTCTACTGTCAAAACACTAGCAAGGCTGTAAAACAATGGTACTTCAATAGCATTGAACAATTTTTTTTTTTTAAGATTTATTTATTTGTACATACAGAACTGGGGTACAGGCCAGAGTCTCAGGGGTGGTGACAGACTTCACCAGAGACAGAATGGGGAGCAGAACAGGCAGATCGACAAAGTACACTGCTGAGGGGAGCAGCGGGCGGGTCAGGAGAGGTCTGCCACGCCATGTGGTCACCTCCAGGGCAGGTGGGAATCGAACTCATGCAGAAGTGGTTTCAGCTTCTTAGTGCTGTGCTTTAACCGGCTGTGCCACCAGGGAGGGCTGCATTGGACAATTTTTTTAAAAAATAATTCTGCAATGGCCCTCCCTGGTGGTGCAGCGGGTTAAAGCACGGCACTGAGAAGCTAAAGCCACTTCCGCATGAGTTCGATTCCCACCTGCCCTGGAGGTGACCACATGGCGTGGCAGACCTCTCCTGACCCGCCCGCTGCTCCCCTCAGCAGTGTACTTCATCGATCTGCCTGTTCTGCTCCCCACTCTGTCTCTGGTGAAGCCTCTCACCGCCCCTGAGCCTCTGGCCTGCACCCCAGTTCTGTATGCACAAATAAATAAATCTTTAAAAAAAATAAAAAAATAAATAATTCTGCAAATAAATATCAAGGGTTATAACACTTAAAATCACAATTGGCTATACAACTTTGCTTTTTCTATGATAGCTTTAACTAAGACCCAGCAAGAATAGATGAACCATGAATTATTTTGCTGAGATTCACATTTGTGATATTCATTACTGGACTTTGATTTCCTTTTACCTCAACTTGCTTTTGTTTCTAAATGGTATTAAAAATAAATTAAAATGTTTGAAATAAAGATCTGACCGTCTCTCTTTCAATTTAATCTTCAGTTTCATTTTTACATTTGCATCAATGACAATGAACACGAAAATGAAAAATACCAAGTTATACATTATGTACTCAATCTTTCTGTTTAATTAAAATTTTATTTAATCATCTGTTTAAATTATATGTGCTGCATTATAAATGTATCTTCTTTGAATGAAATTACAGTAAAATATATAATAATACCATTAAAAATATATTTGCTTCATACTTAAGGCAATCAAGTATATATCAAAAGTTACCCTACTTGAAATAGTGTCTTAAATATCTCAGGCAAGGATACTCAATGATATTTTAAGTTTGATGCTAAAAATTTTAAGATATTACAAATAAATATTACATATAAATGTCCTTCCTCACAAGTACTGTCATTTGCTAAAACTGTCTTATTGCTTCCAAAATGAAATATTGCACTGTGAGTAAATGCGAGAAATGTTATGTGTTAGCACAAAAAGGATGAAAAATGAATGGAAATGAAGGAAAAAGGTAGTAAATTATAGGAGATTTCACAAAATTGTGTAAATGAGTTTTATGTTTCATAATCTATTTGTCGATGGTATGATATTTAGTAGCAAATATGAAGTATTGCCCTAATCAGCTTTTAGCACTAACTGTGGTAGTAGAGTTCTTTTCTTCCCCCTCCCTCCCACTAACTCATGGCTGCAAAAAGCAATTTGTTTTGTGGAATAAAAGGAATCAGGAACCCAGACAGAAAAATTCAATTTTATCCTTAGGCTGGCATAATGCTGAATGCCTTCAATTTTAATGATTGACAGTTTTTATTTCTTTATACAAGCAATAGGCAAAAAAAAAAAAGAACACAAATGCCCACTGAGGAATGAACCAGCCTAAAAGCACTAGTAGCATCTTCTTGTACAGACAGGCTCTACGTCAGAAAACACTGAATTCTAACCCAGAGAAGAATATTACAATCATATCAGGCTCTGTAGAGTATTTCCATAACAAAACAAACAATATTATAACCAGTGTGTCTTGAAGAATAGCACTAGATTTATGAGAAAGAATTCCTTGACAAACTGTATGTAGTAGGATCTGAGATTCCCAAGTTAAATAATTTCTGTAGAGACATGGTGATAAATCAATTTCATGAGGTTGTAAGGTGGGAGAGAAGGGAGAGGAGAGAGGGAAGACAGAGGAGTGGAGAAAGAGGGGAGTGAAAGACAACAGAATACAACTGTAAGGTGACACTCTCTAAGTGACCAGCTCTTGGGTTAAGTCACTAAAAACAGATTGAGGCTGTTCTTGCAGGAAGCCAATGTAAGAATAAGATTTTGCAATTCTGTTACATATCCAGAAAAAACAACAAACAAACAAACAAACAACAACAACAAACTGACAATACAGATAGAAGTAGAAAGGGAGAATAGAACTGGGAAATTACAGGCAGATATTGAAGTACATGGCAGAAACTGAGGACATGGATTATAACCTAAAAAATAAGAATTAATGTTTAGGTCAAATTTGTATTTTCTAGGCTTTTTATTTTACTTCTCACTAGCATTCTTTATACCCTTTTGATACTTTCCCCCTCCCTATCCTTTTTTTAAATACCTGGATTTCATTTTTTGTGTATATTCACTTGTGTATAATTATTTTGCTTATCAATTTATTATGACACTTTGTTTTACTCATATAGTTGGAAACATTAAACATTTTTCTTTGTCTTTGTAATTCTCTTCAGCCTTTTTAGGCTTTTACATTGATGTATTGAAATGATTTGCATTTTAGGTGATTACTGAGACAAAAGTGCTTCTTGTCATTTTGTTACTCTATTTCTAGTGTCTTTTATTACTTCTGTTGATTTTTGTTGGAAGGTTATACTGAGCTTTGCTGTGATGGGCTATAGATGTGTACTGTTGAATGGTTTGATCTCAAATACACTTGACAGGCCACAGTTTTACTTGCTTCCTCTCTGACATTATATAACTTAGGTGGGTATGACTTCTAGATGAATTTTGAAATTGCTTTACAATAATTTCTTTAGTAGTTCTTTTAACTCCAGCTTGGTATTGATGTATTCTGCTAATTTTAATTTTCCTGTGAAGATTTTTATCTCTCCTTCTGTCTTGAATGATAATCTCAGAGGTTAAAGTTTTCTAAATTGTAAATCTTTGAAAAGTTTGAATAATTCCTTCTATTTTCTTGCTTCTGAAAGACTTTTTATTTGAGCAGTTCACAGTCTAATAGCTTGTTCTTCTTTTTCATGACAATTTTAGCATTGTTTTCCTGTCATTAGTTTTCAACAATTTGATTATAGTCTGGGGCATATTTGACAATCTTTTCTATGGATTCTTTGGGGCTTCTTGAATCTGGTTGAATTTGGTTCTTTCCCCAGATTAAGTAGGTCTTGGCTATTATTTCTTAAATAAATTGTCCATGTCTTATCTGTTTTATTTTTCTTTCTGGGATTACCATATTTCTCTTTAAATTCCATCAACACTCTCTTATACTAGTTTCCATTTAAAAAATTCCTTTCTCTTTGTATGTTATTCATGTGTTTACCTGTGTGCATTCAAGTTTGCTAATTCTACCCATTACTTGTATTTTTCTACTAGTGAGCCTTCTAGAACTTTTTAAAAAACTACTTGAAGTGACCACTGTAAAATTATATTGCTGTATTGCTTTCCTATATTGAGGAATTCAATTTGTGACATAATTTCATTTGCCTATGGTTATGACCTCCTTAAATTGAAAAATTTAATTGCCAGTTAGTTCCTGCACATGTGAAATCAATTTTGTCAGCATAGGCAATTAGTTAAGTGAGAAACAAAAAAGTTTAGAAAGACCATATCCTTCAAGATCTATTGTTTTAAGTTTTGCATATTTATATTAATGAGATGAGAGCAAGTAACATAGCACATTACTTTTTTATTTCAAAGTGAAGTGTATACATCAATTATAGAGTTCAAATTTCTTTCTGTTTTCCAAAAGAATATGAAGGCCAAACTCATTGGCTTTCAATACAAGGTTTCATTTTGTACTATGTGTTATATTAAGTTACCTCTTTTCCAATAGAATCCCAAATTATCATATAATTGAAATCTTAATGAAATGAGAATAGTGAATTTATTTTTTAAAGTTCCAGTGTCAGTTTTACAGGTAGGGCCTTTCTGTTAGTAAATAAAGAACACAGGGCCCTCCCGAAGTGGAGAACCCTAGAAATACTTCAACTCTTTACAGTAATTGATAACTATAATAGTGTACTGCATTTGCTAGAGAAAAAACTTCAGTCAGGTTTGGAGTTTTGGGTTTTAAGAAAGCAGACAAATATGTTCTTTTATTTTAAATATTACGTTAACGTGCAACTTGGACATTTTTATTGATATATGAAGTTAACTTATAGGGAACACATTATTCATGGATTCTAAGTATTTGATGGTGTTATATTAATCATCAATATTTGAAACTTGCTACTAAGAAATAGACACCCACGTTCAAATAGACATTATAATTAGCTTTTCCAATACAATTTTATTTAAAGATATTTTATGTTAAAATGTTACAATTGAGTTTAATTTCATTTACCACTTACTATCATTTTTTTCTAAGAGTTTTATGACTAACCTATTTATCTCATTTTCTCAGATATCTTGAGAATGTATTTTGTGTTTCTTTCACTTTTAATATAATAACATCACTTTTAATATAATAACATCATTCATTGTTGAGATCGAAGCATAATTTCTAAAGGTTTCATATCACTCTGTGGAGAAAACAATCAGTGTTCTTGGTATTTGAAAGCGCACCAACTCAGAAAGCGAGATGCTCTGGGGAAGTATTAAATGTTCCATACTGTACAAGAAGCTGACATCATCTGGGGTGTGTTGCCAGCAGATAATTGAAGTGTCAAATGCTAAAGAATTTTAGTGTCTGCTGACAGTCTCTGATTTCTGTTAGTCTGGCAAGCACAGAAAGATTGAGCATAAAGAGTAACTATTTTTTTTAGAGCTTCAAAATTATTTTCCGATATAATTAATGACTTGGAATGACACACTATTTTTATCTACCAAAGATCTCCTTTCAGAACACAAGATTAATCTAAAATTTGATGCATGATAAATAGATTTTAAGTTCAGTATCTTATAAACAAATTTTTGACTGAAAGAAATTTTTGGTGTTTCTTTAACCTCAATTTGATTTTACACATGAAGATATTGAAACTACATTCTGAGTGACATGCAAAATTTTTATATACCCTTGTCAAATATTGTTAGCACTATAAAACAATTTAAAAAGTTTGGTCATATTCTAACTTTTGATAAAAAGTACTTTTTCTCACTCATTAGAAATTAATAAACAAATGACCCAAAACAATTGCATAAATCAAATGATAGCTGCCATTATGTATATTCCTATTATAGCAAAAGAAATAAATTTTTACACAATTTCAGCTTAACATTTAAGTGTATATTTCTTAACTCATTCTAAACTCTATGGTTCCATTTCTTTTAGAAAAGGTAATTTATCACTTGTTTAACTATTTTTTTCTTTGTTAATATGTTACTGATTTGTATATTCAACATATGCAATATACTGTATATTCAATATATCTGTATACATATAAAAAGAAAAAGGCAAACTAGTCTTTGCCACATAAATGTATGAACTAAATTATAGTATGTCATTGTTTTATTTATGTACTTGCTCTTATGCAAGACTAAATCCTTTCTCTGTTTTTAATAACTGTGTAGCAAAACTTCTTAATTACATTTTTTTCAATAGTAGTAAGTCTTCTTTGGAGTTCTTAATTGGTTATACTTCTTATAAAAATGAGACTCTGAACTGAAAATAATTTAAAATAAAAGCAACCATAGTTGATTTTAGAACTGTTTGAAAATCTGTAAATACATATATCATTGTTTCATAAGTTCATAGTAACTCATAGCTACATATATTGCATGCAGTATATGATGATAGACTGTTTATTCAGAAAAATGACAATCAGAAAACTAACAGTAACACTCATGTATTGATTTGTGCTGTATTATTAATCAATGATGAATAACTAGATTTTTTAGTCAAGCATTTTCTTGTCATCTATATCATAATTTGCTTTATTTCTCTATATATTGATAAAGACATGAAGCTACTATTAAGAAAAGAGACAATAATGCTTGAGCCTTGCAATATTAAAAAAATGACATTTACAAATATCTAGGAATGTATGCTTTATGATTTTACTGTGATTTAAGCTTTAATTCAATGTGAACTTGACTTCAGATACCAGTCTTTATGTATATACTGAATAACATTGTTTCTTCTTTTTTACAATTTCTAAATATATTTCATTTGAACCACTAGAGAATTGAAAAACAAATAATTTTCAAAGTAATATTTTGTCATGTAAAATATGAGTACAATATTAAATGGAGTCCCAAATCACTCATCAACAAATGAATTTGTCTGTGTTGCATCAAATTCATTATACTGTTATAATTCAGGAGGAACTTACAGGAACATTCCCAAAGCTACAATGTAAATCATACATATTCACTTCATACACATATATACACTTAAAAATGAATCGAGTTTTATTTAGATGGGATAATAAACAAAGCTTATTTCTCTGTAGAATGACTCAAACTTTTCCATTTCCAGCATGTGATTTTTAAATCTCTGTTCTTTTTTTTCCAATATAATTTTTGAAGGGATTTTCCTCATCTAGTTAATTAAAATATCCATCATCTCACAGTTTTATTTTATTTATTTTTGCCAAGGAAACTTAAACTCTAATCTGCTAGTATATTTCAGTTTTACAAAATAGCCATTTTTTTTTTTTTTTAGATGTGGTTATTGGGGACCTCTGGGATCTCTGCTAAGTGCAGATACACGCTGACTTCTCTTTGGTAGAATTTTGAAAATCCTTGGTGTTTTTTGAAGAAAGTCCCTTGATTTACATTGTGGAGGAGAAACTTATTTTTCTAATTTCTAAGATACACACATAATAAGCCAAGCAAACAATCTACAAAATAGCCATGTTTTAATTACTAAGAATTTATCCATCTTTTAGCTAAAAATGGCTGCCTCATAGAAATTTACTTATTATCTTCTTATAGCTTTCTATTTCTTTCTGGTACATTTTTCTAAATCTTTATCATCAGTGATAAATTGAAGAGAAAATAATTAGTGTATTCTTTCCTCTGTTGTTCAGTGGATGAAGGAGTTAGTTGTGCTGGACCAACAGACAGTAGAAACTTGCTGTGCATTTTAGTGTCTGTATGAAGAGTAGGTGACATGCACTTCAAAATTTGTATAAAGGTTAGAGCTCATGTTACGTGTTACAGGGGCTGCTAAATACATATAATACTTTATTACAGCAATGGTTTCACAGGTGTTGTATATGAGCAAATTCATAAAATTCATATTAAACATTAATATGTATTGTTTTTAGCATGTTCATTATACATCAATAAAGCTGTTTTTACAAAGAATTTGATCTCTATCCCCAGAATTTTCTTGACCAATAGGTGTTCACTCCAATAGATCTTACCCACAAAAGGCAAAACATGCCTACAAATGCTTGTTGTTATGTGTCAGTTTATTGAAATTATCAGGTAGGTAATTCTTGCACATAAGAAAATCTCTATCATTTCAAAAGCAAAAATTTCCATTTGGGAGTTGTGAGTTTGCTCTGCATTGCCTCCTCATGGACCAGGACTTGACTACTAGGTCACTGTCAAGTACTCTGCCAGATGACAACTGTGTGAACATATAAGCCATGTCACATTACTTATATTTTTGGTTGAAAACAGGCCTTTCACTATACTTCACTTCATGGCTACATAGAGAGAATAGCACTAGTGTTGTCTACAACTTTTACTGAAGAGAGTTATTTCTGGTAAAATTTAAGAATTCAGAATTTGTGTACTGTCTTCAAGTTGCAGTTTAGTAGAAGGCTGAGACAAATCTGTCTTCCAACATCAAAAAGATAAGAATTTGAAATCTCATGTATAAAATCTATCTTTACAAAATTTATTCAGACTCTTCAATCTCAGTCTTTAGCTCTGAAAAATGTTAGTATTTTGCTATCTTATAGAATAAGATCATAAAAATTAAATATCACTTATGCAAAAAATTATAGCTTATATGTTGCAACATAGCACATAGTAATTATAATTACTAATATTTAATTATCAATTTGCCAGTGTTTCACCAAGGAATATAGTATGACTCCAGGATTAATAGAGTGGACTTATTCAGGGCTACAACATAGTAAAGTGTGAAATTGAAGTCAAGAAATAGTTCCTTAATTGCTATTATGTAGAGGATACTGTGGTAGATATGGAGAATACTAAATAAGAGTTTGTGTTAATTCAAGTAAACTTTTGAGGCAACATAATTGAGAGCTCTGCTAAAGGCTTATGCAAGGCTAACAAAAGGATGAAAAGAAACAATAACCACCTGGCTAAGTGAGGATGGAGACTGTCCACTGAGAAATATTTATCAGTGCAAAACACTAATTTATTGGATCATGGGCAGATAGCTATGCTTATGTTTTTATGTTTATTATATTTTATTATTTTTAATCACTTGTTTGCCATTCTTTGGGTTTCTTGCACAAAATGGATTATGCTTATCAACTATAATAGCATAACTATTAAATCTCAGTAATATAAAACATATTTAGCATCATGAAGGAGAAGAAAAAGAAAACTTTTGAAATTAACATTTGTTAATTTTGTAGAAATGTTAAATTCAGAGTTGAAAGGTTATTCTTTTTTGTGTAAAATGATTTCTATGTCTTACTCATTTAATAAAATTTTATTTACACATAATTTTATATAGAGGTAGGTACAATAATAATGTCAGTTTTTCAGTCTGTTAAGGAGATTTATATATATATATATATATAGTTGAATTAGTTATCACTGTGCTGGAACAGTATCGGTGTTGAATATCGGAGGTTGCCATATATCCTGTTTTTATTAATTCTTACTGAGGAAAAGAAAGTGACAATAATAAAATGTGGAAAAACACAGATAAATGGACTTGGAAATTTTGATTTGACAAAACATCTCCAAATTATTTTGAGTGTCTTGGCGAGGCAAAATATTTTGTCAAGCACCATTTCTCATTGCTTTATCTTGTTAAATTAAATTGAAAACATATGGTCATAATTACTCACATACATCTTAGCAAAACTTTGGTATAAAAGAGTTTATGAATTCTATGTAGATTTATGAGTTACATCCCTTTACTAAGGTTTTTATAGCATTTTAGCTGGGATTTGGGATTTAAAGAATGAGAGCATTTAAGCTATTTAGAATCTGTTGAGACCCAATAATATGGGGAATGACATACCCATTAAATAATATATCAGTGGATTTACATATGTACAATAATTTTAAAGATGAATCATTAGCCAATATGGCATGCTGTAAAAAATTCAAAATTTAGAGTTATGAAACAAGGCCTAAAATCCAGGGTCTAATTTTTAATTTTTTCAGTTTTGGTTTTCTAATCCATGTAATAGAGGGATATACCTGTGCTTTTCAGAATTGTTCTGAACATGAATGCATTATAATTAAAATATATTAAACTACAGATATGATAGTTTTCATCATATTCAAATTTTTTTCTTAAAACAACATGGAAATTGTGAGTAAAACTTGATACTGCACAATAGAATCACTCTTCTCAACAATTCTATTTAATCTATCTATCTATCTATCTATCTATCTATCTATCTATCTATCTATCTATCTATCTATCTATCCACTATCCATCCATCTTTCTGTCTACATCATCCATTATATATTGTACTAAGATTTTCAGAGCTGGTTCTAATAGTTCTTTTTTTGACATGAGTGGGATCAACAGTCAACAATATTCTGATGTATAAATGTACTGACTATAGTTATTTTGTGCTCACCTCCTCCTCCTTCTTAAATATGTTTGAAACAAAGTCTTAGTTCAAGCAGGGCACATGTACAGGTTAGCAATGCCAGAGAATGCCAATGGCAAGGTGAATAGCAACAGTCATCATGATTCTATCTAGCAGAAATAGAGGTCCAAACACTTTAGTCCATGGCAATTCAGTATGGGAGTTGCCAAGAAAAGTATAACGCAGGTAAGCGGCAGGCAGAACAATGATTTCTGGGCATTGAAAAAGAGTATAACCAACAAGCAGTGTACATAGGTCTCTCATGTCTGCTGGATATTCCTGGCAGCCTACCTGGTACGGTTACCTAAATGAACCCCGCTCAGACTCAGCAGAAGAGTTAGAACCATTCCTCCGTGGAGTCTGAAATGCTGAAAATTGGGCACTGCTTGAGATTTCATTGATATGCAGGCTGTTTTTTTTTTTTTTTTAGTTTATTCATACAGAATTGGAATATAGGCCAGAGATGCAAGGGTGGTGAGAGGATTCACCAGAATCAGTGGGGAGCAGGGCAGGCAGATCAACAAAGTATATGTTGCTGAGGGGGAGCAGCAGGCTGAAGGGGAGCAGCGGGCAAGACATGAGGGTTGCTGCGCCATGTGGATCACCTCTGGGGCCAGGGCTGGGATTGAACTCACACTGAAGCACTGCAGCTGGCTTGCATTGCTGCGTCCTAACCCATTGCTCCACCAGGGAGGGCCCTGGTATGCAGGTTAAGCAGTACAAAGGAGCACTCATTAAGCAAGAAAGAGGATAAGATATTCCCCCACGAGGGCATAAACTCAGCACGGGTTGTAGGCACTCTCTAACTTCAGTAATAAAGTTTTCCAGATGCAAAGCTCATGGTTATAAGGGTGAATGGGGATCAATGAAGTATGCACATGTAACTAACTTTCCCAGTATATAAAATTAATTTTCAGTCCATAAAATAAACAATAATATCTTAATTGTGCATCAAAAGGAGTAAAATGCTTATTGTCAAGAAAAAAAAAGTCCCTACATTTTATAATACAAATTTGGATATTTAGGACAAGAGCATATGTCTATTTTAAATGTGTATTTGAAAAACAATTTTTAAAGTTAGATATTTAGTATACATAAAATTCAAAACCCAGTTTTGAAGGCAATTAGATAGCTCTTTTAAGAAACACATTTCTGTGTCAAAGGATCTAGCCTGAAGAAAATTTAACGTTCTTTTTTATATCTTTTTTAAGAACGTGATCCCCATCAACATCAGTGAACTCCCATTTACTTCAGTATGGACAATTTAATTGAAATCTCTGCATACCCAACGCCTACTAAATAATTAGTTTCAGTGGGAGTTGTGTGAGTGTACAGATTGCAGACTGCAGCCAAATCAGAGTCGTTATTCATTTTCACAGTTTTGATGGTCTCTCACATTAGAATCAAGGTTTTATTTATAAAACAAAATCACACACACACAAAAAAAATCCATTCTTAGGTTTATGGTTTAGAAGTAAGAGAGGTTCCTGCTTTTCCCATAGTTTCAATCTGTTTGATTTTAATACTCTATGAAAAAATTATACCGCACACAAAGACAGGTTTTACCTTTCATGGGTGAATACCTGGTAAGTTATACTTCTTCAATAAAAATATTTTTTCTCATTTTTATTTTCTCTGCCTATCTAAATGAAGTTAGTAGCCTTACTGAAGCAAATATTATGTAACCTTATTGTATAAAATTCTACTAATGTGTAAAACAAAGATGCTTTGCTTGGTTAATGGTTAGGAGCTAAGCCATTTATACAATAAAACAGGCACATCATTATTTCTGAGGGGATAGCTTAACCAAATGACGAAAAGGCATTATTGGGGATTTGATTGATTTTTAAAGCAGTTAAAAAATAATGAAGTAGAAAAACTATTTTAAATTGCCACATTAACATATCCACATTTTCATTTTTTCCCTAAGTTATGTGTCTATGAATGATAGAATAATAATAATATGAATTGAGTTAGAACTATGGGTGGTGATTGACTGTCTTAATCTATTTTTATTTATATTTCCTGCACTAATTTTATAATGTAATAATAATTTTAGTGACTACATGCAGTTATAAGTCTGAAACATCTATTAAATTAGGAAACCAAAATATACCATTTATGTCATTTAACTTTCACAATTAATATAATTATTAGGAAATACCTTAGCATTAATTTTAAACTATTAAAGGGAGATTATTTTGTGTATATTATTATCATAACTAAGTAATCAAGAATAGTTTAAAATAATTATCTATGCCAATATAGTAAATATAATTGATTTAAAAATTATTTTTTGGAAGAAGATATAATAAAATTTTATCCAAAAGGGCCCATTTTGACAAAGTAAGATAACTACATAATTGTCCAAAATTTAATTTACTGTGCTAATTTTAACTTTTATTGATTTCTGATATCATTTTCTATTCATCCTTGGGAATGAAAGTCCTTAACATTTTGGAACATTCAGGACATAGAAAATTTAACATTAGGATTTTGCAATAATCACAGAATGTATATAAATGAAGACTTAAGTGAATAGGACCTAAGAAATGCTTCTAATAAATCTAGAGATTAATGTGTATTCAAATGGTACATCTGTAAGAGTAAAAGAAATGAAAGCAATTAACAATAATAACAATACATCAATTTTGACTCTAAAGTCAATTAATTAACAAGACTTAGAGATAAAAATTTCTAATTTCACTCTATCTATTAATCAAACCTTAAAATAGTAATCTTTTCATCCATAATCTGAATTATGGAGAATGTTATAATTAATTTTATATTAGCATGATTCAGGATAAAAGACCAGATTCAAGATAAAAGATCATATATAGCTTCAATTTTCAATAATACAGATGTAGTATATGGTATATGAAAATAAAATTTCAAACTATTCCTTTTTATCAAAATATTAATTTTTATAAAAGAAGTTTATTCTAAAATTAAAATATTACAGAATTGCACAAGTTGCTCATCCTATGTATTCCCATTTAAAAAAAATACTGTTATTAAACAAAATGTAATTAATATAATCAAACTACTTATTTTTCCCAGTATTACCCTATTTTTATCAAAAAATTTGAAGGGCTATAATCTGAAAGCTATGTGTGAGAATTACTTGTTTGTTTTTACAGACTTTTTTGTTTTTACAGGACATACATGTCTATTCTGAACATTTTCTTCCTCATAAAAAAGAAAATCTGTAATAGAATCAGCTTATACTACATGCTAGGGATGACTTTAATAATTATTTTTTAAAACTTTCTGTTAGAACTCTTACCTCTTTTACTTAGTTACATAAATGCCAATTGCTGCAAATTTTTGTACAGATATTGTTTTCAGCTATTAATGCCTGGAAATACATTTGCTTTTAGAAATAAAAGGATCAGAACTAAGGGTGATGATCTTGTATTTTCAAAAATTTATGCTGAAATGTTAGCTATATTAATTTCAGGAAAGTACACCTGAAACCTAAAACTAACTCTCCATCTCAAATAAAAGTCAGTTAGCAAAAGACAAATAATTCCCCCGAGGACACAATTTCTTCAGAAGATGCAGTTTGTCATAAATATATGCTGATAATTCAAAGAAACTATAACACATCTGCTTAGTTCTCTCCAAAGTAACTAATTACAAACAGAAGTTAGAGCATAACATTTTGTGAAATGGTGGAAAATAGACATAATTCACATTTTTAGGACATATAAGTTGAGTTCATGTGGTCTACTCACAGGTTTCATGAAGACTCAATATATAATTGAAGTAATTTATGAATAATTTATGACTTACTTTGTCTTAAATTGTTTAAAAAGTGAAAGAAAAGGAGTAAAGTCTCAAATAGAACTGGGTCTTGAACTATTGTATAAACATAGATTCAAGGTGGATAAAATTCTCATACAACAGCCAAAAGTCTGGCCAGAGGAATAAACAGTAAAAATGGGTCTGGAAGCAAAGTTTGTTGTGGAAGTCATTTCAACAAAGAGAGTTTCCCACTTATGATATTTTAGCTAAATACATGAGAAAATTTTTGGGAGAGGGAAGTTAAGGAAGACCATTTCTTTCCTTAACTTTTATGAGACAGTATATAAAGTTACTGAAATATTGGTTCCTTGCTTCCTTCCTTAAATAGTATTTCTAAAGGCAGTGACGTATGCCAATGGTTTACTATTGACCCTCCAGTCATAGAAAAATCAAGTTCTTATCTCTTTAAGGCCAGAAATCTTTTCCTAATGTTTTTACTCAAACATCATAAGCTTATGAGACATGGTCTATTCCTTTAACCTTGGACTAGCTGTGAAAACCTCTTAAAACCACTAACCCTGATGCCTATTAACACAATAGCCACATTGATTATGATCTTCAGAGTCTGGTAATTTTATATGGATTTTTACTTAATCACATTCAAAATATTCTGTTTTTGTTTTGAGTGGTGGAGCCAATCTTCAAACTTAGACTAGTGCTACAATTGGATCCTATGATGACGGGGTGTTTTTCTGAATACCAGTCTCATATACTGGTACCGTGGTACTAGAGAATCAAACACTAGACTGACAGCTGGGACATATAATGTGAGCCAAAAAGTGCTCAGCATTTCTATCACTTAGCTTTGTCATATCAGGTAGTGAGTCTGATTTTGTGCCAATGCCTGTTGATATTGCCCAAATACTGGACTATTGGTGGTAAGAGGAAATGTGGAGAATTTTATTTAACTTGAATTACATGAAGATTTAGATTCCCCTTACCTTCACAGCCTTTTGGCTAAGATCAAGTGATTACCAAGCTATGTTAGGACCCTAGACTGTGAAGCTGACAATGCTACATTCTGGCAATGCTTCATTCGTGATTTATATATTATTGTAAAACAATAAAACTTTTCTTCCCCCTTCCCTTTATCTTCTTTTTTTTTTTTTTCTGGGTGTTGAACTGAAAAACCCCTAATGTCCTATTTCTAATAACTATGTCTGTGAGGCCATTTATGCTTTCTCTATCATGTACCTCACAATTATTCCATGTTCAATCAATACACAATTCCAAAGTCACTTCCATATTTTTAGGTATTGTAGTACCAAGCCATTCCCAGTACCAACGAGATCATGTTCCCTCTAAAATTGTGTGTAGGATTATTCCTTTCCTATTCAAAGATTTTGGTTGACCTTTAATCCCTGGCATTCCTTGATTCACTGTTGCATCATTACATGGCATTCTTCCAGTCTTTCTCATGTCTGTGTCTAAATTTTCCTGATCTTATAAGGACACCAGTCATATTGGATTAAGAGTTTACCTTATACGAGTGTGACCTCATTGTAAATTAACTAATTCCATCTGTAACAATTCTATTTCCAAATTATATCACATAGATATTATGACTCCAACATATCTTTTAGAAGACATAATTCAACCCAAACAAATATGTCTATTTGTAAAGCAAGATTATAAAAAATAAGTTAGAAGAGTATATACAGGTGGTTTGGGATCATTAAGAATTTTTTAAAGAACAAAAGTTAAATATAATAAATATAACTACATTACAACTATTTATATCCATTTGTGGAGATGATTAACTACATAAAATGAAATGTTAGTATGCAAAGAAATATTTAGAAATTACTTTGCCAAGATGAATAGAAAACTGATTATAATGGAAAAAATACAAAAAAAATCCCACATATCAATTAAAAAGACAAAATATTGAAGAGAAATGTATAAGTATGAGCAGTATATTCACAATAGGTGCTGAAGAATCACTGAAAATATGGACATTCATTTTTAGCTGGACCCAATTTATCATTCAGTAGGTTGATTAAGAAATAAAAAATTAGCAATTTGTTGATGAGCATATGAGAAATATGCATTTCTCAGTACTTCTAAGTGGTGTAAAAATTGTTATTGCCATTTTGAAAACTTTAACATAACTGAAAAATTTTAATGTAACTCTATTATTTGATTGACTTTCACTTTCATACCAGCACAAGTTAGCTATTGCTATCATAAAGTAAAATGAACCCTGAAAATCTGTTATTCAAGACAATATTTATTCTATCTTTTGGTCAACTGAGATATATCCATTTGTTTGTTTATTTTGGGAACACTGGTTTACAACATTGTTTATTTTTCATAAGTATAGGATCACACATTCTCAGATGCATGTCACCACACCACACCTCTGTGAAGATTTCCATCGTCACCAAATTTTTAGGTGTTTGTACTACTAAGCTCTTTCCAGTACCAATGAGATCATGTTCCATCTGAAATTGTGTGTAGGGTTATTATTATTATTAGTCCATAGAGTCCCCTCTACACTTTGCTCTCCATCCTCATCCTCCCCATCTTGTAGTTTTCCAATTCTCCAGATAAATACATACAGTTTGTTATTGGTTTCATTTTGACTAATATTTTTTTATATTTTCACATTCTACATATAAGTGAAACAATGTCCTATTTTCTTTAGGATTAGTTCACTTTGCAATATCCACACCAGTTCAATCCATGTTCTCCCAAATGACAACAGTTCATATTTTTTATTACTAAGTAGTATTCCATTGTACCACCTACCCACATACATATCGAACATATGTATATATGAGATTTTCAATAAACTATTTTTTCTTGTGCATTAGTATTGTTTTCATAACTTGACAATTATAAATACCAATGAATATAGCAGTACATATCCCTTTTACCTGGTGTTTTTGGATCTAGGAAATTACTGAATCATGGTAGATCTATTTTTTTTTTTTAAAGATTTATTTATTTGTGCACACAGAACTGGGTACAGCCCAGAGGCTCAGGGGCAGCGAGAGGCTTCACCAGAGACAGAGTGGACAGTAGAACAGGTAGATCTACGAAGTACACTGCTGAGGGGAGCAGCGGGCAGGCCAACAGAGGTCTGCCAAGCCATGTGGATCTCCTCCGGGGTAGTCGGGAGTTGAAATCATGCGAAAGTAGCTTTAGCTTCTTAGTGCTGTGTTTTAACCCGCTGTGCCACCAGGGAGGGCCAGGTAGATCTATTTTTAATATTTTCAGAAAACTCTATTTTCCATAAATTGATATTACCAACAGTGTGCAAGCGTTCATTTTACTCCAAATACTTCTTATCTTAAACTACCATTGCCAAAGTTTGTTCCAATTTAAAAATAACATTTCTCTTAATAGCTTCATGGATTTTCCATATATTTGATTCCAGTTATTAACCAGTCACAATTCATACCCATCATTCTTTTAGAGATATTAATTTCTCTCTATATTTAATTACTAGTAATTTAGGCATATATTTCTTTTGAGAAAATTTTTATGTCCTTTGACTTAAATGAATGTTTCACTTTAATTGTTCCAGGTATTTTATCAAAGTGACATCCCTTGTCTTTTTTTTTTCCCCCTATCTTTCCTGTTTGTATCTTAATTTGAAAACCTTTTACTGACTGGATAGACAGAAAGCAAAAGAGAGATTGTTTTCCCATCCAAATGTCTGGGCTTACTACATGACCTCTAAATTATGCTTGAAATTTGTCCAATTCTTTTCTGTACTTATCAATTCCTTTTTGAAACTTGTATGCAACAAGCTAAACTTTCAACACTTTGCCTAGAAACGATCTCGCAGCATGTTTATTTGGTATATTTTCTATTATTAAATTTTATGTGTGATAGTTTCACCACTACATAACCTTTAATATAGTAACATAAAGGCTATTTCAACATATGGTATATTCAAACAGATAAAACATTATAGATCCTTTCTTGAATAAAATATTTAATATCTTAGCCGACTACAAATGAAACATACAAACACACATGAACATACACACACACATACATTTTCTATGTTGATAAATACTGCATCTTTCTTGCAGCACCAGAAATTATGGCACTAGTATTAAATATTTTCCTGAATCATGCAATTATCAAAAAACTTAAATACCCAACAATATGTGTGCATATGGACTGCAATCTATCAAGTATTGCTCTAAAGAAATTTAATTGTTTTCCTACCCATTTTCTGCATGCTATTACTTTTATGTTATCATAGCAACTCATTTACCTTTCAGGAGTTGTTTTTGTTTATCTGTAATTAGCTCAAAAAATGTGCAAAAACCTAATGTGGCATCTTCACTCTGCCACTATCTTGCCAGAATTTAAGGAAACCTATTTAAAACACTTGTCAGTAGTATAACTAATACATCAGAAAACATGATTGAAATATTACAGGTCCTTGGATAAGAAGAAATTTCCCTTAACATTAAACCATTTTCAGAAACTAAGAAGATTGAGAAAATCTGATGAGTTTTTATATCCTGTGATAATTTTTTAGTTGGAAATCTCTCTTCTGTTACTATAGAGTTTCCCTTTTCTTGTTCAGTGAAAATTTCTCCATTTCTGCCTTGAGTTCCACTTCTTCCTACATAGTTAAGAGTTTTGGGAGTTGGGTCCTCCCTGGTGGCACAGCAGTTTGGAGCACCGCATTTGAAGCTAAGCCAAGCCATGGCTGCTTCAGTGCAGGTTCAATCCCCGCCACTGAAGTGACCCACATGGCACAGCAGATTTTTTCCTATCTGATCTGCTGCTCCCCTCAGCAGTGTACTATATTGATCTGTCTGTTCTGCTCCCCACTCTGTTTCTGGTGAATCTTCTCACCACCCTTGCAACTCTGGCCTATACCCCTTTTGTATGCATTAATAAATAAAATCTTAAAAAAAAAATTTGGGAATTGGGGGTCCATGGTAAAGCGCCATGGTGGTTTGATGGTGGATGTGGTATGGAACATTTATCTGAGAAAGTGTGAATTTATTCCCCTAAACCACATTTTCCTAAATCACTATTACCTCAATAAGAAAGAATTTTGCTCCTAAATTATTTCCCTTTAGGCTAAAGCACCAAAATTTGCCTCATTAAGAACACTTTTCACCAGTAAACAAAATGCATAAACAAATCATGGAAAAATATCCTTGATTTAATCAATCAAAGCAATCATATCTTTTTGCAAAATTCTCAAAAGTGTGATCCATGCTAGAAGACTCACATTTTTTTAAATGTTATGCTCTTCTCTTCCAATTGGACATTCTCTTATGCTTTCAAATGAAGGACTCTTCTTAATGTGCCCTTTCTGTTTTCATCTTCTTTCTATTTTTCTGTTTCCACAAAAGAATTATCTAATATCAGTGTTCTTAAAACCATCTCTTTGCTTGTGATTCTTACGTCTGTTTTCAAGAAATATTTAGAGCTCATAAAATATTCCAGTATATAAATATGATAATAATACATATAATTATTTTCATATGCTGCTCTTATACTTTACTCAGGTCTGTGCTGAAAAAAAAATTCTTCCTTGGTCAACTATTCTAAATTAACACACTTTTCTCTCTCTTCTTATGCTATTTTTTGCTAAGTATTTTATCATATTTTATTATACAACTATTTAGTTACTATGCACTTATTATTTGTTTTCTACTCTTTTACTGTTACCTATTTCTCTAGGGTTAATTTCTGGTGTTATAAAATTGCTGTATAGTATTGGAAGAGAAACTATTTTGTTTATCATTGGGACCATGGTGCTAAAAGATGACCAGATAACATAGCAGGTGCTTTATAATTTTAAATAATAAATTAATGAAAATTTCTGTTGCATAAATCCCTAATTTCTTTCTACTGTTTTTAAAATAAAGAGCAAATAACAAAACATTGTCTAAGCCCTATATATTATAATAAACGCCCAGTCCATAGAACAGGAGACGTCTGCTGCGCCGTGTGGGTCAGCTCCCTAGCTGGGAATTGAACTGATTCTGCAGTGGTTGCAGATAGCTTCATATGGCTACATCTTGACCCCTCGCACCACAAGGTAAATCCTAACTCAACTATTTAATAAACAGCTGAAGGATAGAAGTGAACTTAAGAGAAAATAAAGTTCTGATGAAAATCAGTTTGTCCTAGAAACCAAAGGACATGCTTTTCAATAAAAAGAAAACAGTCAATGCCTGTGATTTAAAATATATCCAGTACTTTGATTACTTTAATAGCTATATGTTCATGTTGGTTTTCTCTTTTGTTTGTTTTCTATGCTACTAGTGAAATATTTACACTGGATATATAACAGTACACAGACCCCAATGTTTCTAAAATCCATTTCATAGACATTCTCCTTAAGTCTGCAATTCTACCTTTCCAATATTTGTAGATGAGATTTCCCAATAATAAAACAGTAAGAGCTAGGATTTGTAATCACAGTGCCAGTTCTGTCCATGAAGCCTGAGTGTAGAAACTTATTAAGTATGACCAATGTATTTTGGATAGTAAAGGAAGCAAGGATTTGGCAAATGGGAAAAAATATTGCAGTCAGGATTATCTACAATTTCATCTGCTGTCAGCTTCAGCAATCACCCCCACTGTCCAGAGGGGTTAAATGTTTCTATCCTAAAATGGGGACAGTATCTGAATAGAATACTTGGGTCCACAACACCTATTTAAATCAGATCACTGTCGAACTCCAGTGTTAGTAGAAGAATAGCAGTTGGAAACAGAATTTGTTTTAATTAAGATATTCATTATAAGACAATTTATGAATAAGTATCTAGAGTAGAAAGATTGCAGTTTAGAGTATGGTTATTATCGATGAGTCTTAAAAACTGAAGAGGTAAACATGGAGCTTCCCTATGACCCAGCAATCCCACTCCTAGGTATCTACCCACAAGACACAAAAACACTGATTGAAAAAGATACCTGCACCCCCATGTTCACTGCTGCTTTATTTACTATTGGAAAAACATGGAAGCAGCCCAAATGCCCAAAAGTAAATGACTGTATTAAAAAGATATGGTACATATATACAAAGGAATATTACTCAGCAACCAAAACAGAGAAACACATGTCTTTTGCAGCAACTTGGATGGAGCTGGAAAAGATCATGCTTAGCGAGATAAGCCAGAAAGAGAAAGAAAAATACCGGATGGTTTCACTCATAGCAGGAGTATAATGGACCAGAAGAGAAAAATAACATGAATAATGAACAACCATATACCAGAGACATTTTGTGGGGGTGGAGTGGAGAATGGGATCAAAAACGGGGGGGTGGGGAGGGAAGTGCACGGGATTATGGTGATGGCACACGGGTGACTTGGTGATGGGAAACCCGCGGGGAATACAATTGAGATGGGAAAAAAATGTACAAAATGATGTAAAAATAAACTGTTATAGTAAAAAAAAATGAAGAGGGAGGCCAAATGCACTATATATAAATTTAGAGAAATTTATATATATATTTTTAAAGGTACACAATTTAAAATATTTCTTTTTGGAGGGAAATAATAATTGTTGCTCCTTAAAGTTCTATTTAAATAAAAGTCTATGGCTAGAACATAACTATCTCTTGTGCTTGTCCACTATCATTCCAATCAATGTAGTTTTCAATACATAAATGCTTCTTAGAGCAATGTGTTAATTTTATATCTGTGTAAGAACAATGGAAACAGAGACCATTGTAGAATATTGAAATAATTGCTAAAAAAGAGGTGATATTTTAAGTGGGAGTTCTGAGCAGATATGTTGTGAATTTAAAGACTTCTAGGATTTTATAATTTCTAAAATTAACGTCTTATAGTTATGCAGTCTATACATTTTTGAAATTCTGTTTATCAGCACATCCTGCTTTTGCACATATCTCCCTGTGAGACTCTAAGCTGCTGAAAAATCAGTTAATATATCTTACTCAGATTTTGTAATGGCTATATTTTACAAGTCCTTTGGATATAAATAAAATACAACATTTTAAAAAAATGCTTTCTCCCACTCTTCATACATTTAGTTATAGGGATATTATCTCTCTTCCCTATGGGGAATCTAAGTAGGGCCCATAATTAGTTGTTAATACTTGTAACAATTTATCCCAAATTTATTGGCTAAAATTAATGGCATTTATTTGATTACCATTTCTGTGAGTCGGAAATTCAAACTTGGCTTAGGTGAAGCTTCAGGCATGTGAACAAAGCACCAATCATTGTGCTGATTAGGGCTGTAGTTTCATCTGTTGTCTTGTCTAAATTTCTTCCAAGCTCATTCTACCCATTGTGGACATGATTTTCGAACAGGCTATTGAATATAATGCTTCAGTTTCCTAAAAACTACTGGCAAAAGACTTCTTTTTCTTTCTTGTTATGTGGCTCTCCTCACACTACATCTGTTAACATGTAGGTTGAACCCACTAGCATGATCAGGGATGGTCAGAGGAAGAATGAGCAAGACAGTTCACAGACTTTGGAAACATCATCTCAGTGGTGTTGTCACAACATATTTTTACAGTCTATTCACCAGAAATAATTCTAGGTCTAATTTACACACAAAGAGAGAAGATTAGGACATGAATATCAATAAACAGATTACTGTAAGTCATCTTGGAAGTTGCCTACTAACAGCCATGATTTTTTTTTTTTAAATTTATTTATTTATCCATATAGAACTGGGGTACAGGCCAGAGGCTCAGGGGCGGTGAGAGGCTTCACCAGAGACAGAGTGGGGAGCAGAACAGGCAGATCTACAAGTACACTGCTGTGGGGAGCAGTGGGCGTGTCAGGAGAGGTCTGCCGCGCCATGTGGTCACCTCCGGGGCAGGTGGGAATCAAACTCATGCGGAAGTGGCTTTAGCTTCTCAGTGCTGTGCTTTAACCCGCTGCGCCACCAGGGAGGGCCCAGTCATGAATTTTATGGAGACACTTAGGTAGTACAAGTGTCTGAGGAAGCTTATTACATGAGGTGGCAATGTAAACCGGTCTAGACATTTTAGAGGAGTTGATTAAGGAAAGGAATACATATATACAGTGGAATGTTATTCATTCATAGTGAAAAAAAGAAAAGGAGTTCAAGGGAATGGTATATAATAAAGAAATCAGAAATATTCCAAGACATATATTGTACATTTGCATAGCAGATGGTTTAACAAAGAACAATACTTCTAAAAATTAGCAGATAGTAATAAAATAAGGCTTCTGAATTTACAAATGGTGTGGGGAGGGGGAAAGGGTCACTGAAGGATAAGGGATGGGGAGAACTTGTGTCTAATTTCTTCAAATCACAACATAGTCTTGGTTTAGACACTTGAAAGGATAATTGGCTCATTTTTTCCTTTTTCCAGCCAACATTTCTATTCCTTCTCTCAGCACTGCTAAGCTGCATACATGTCAGCATCACATTTGGTTTCACAGAAATAATGCCTTATAGAGTCATAAAAAAGCTTCCAACCTTTTCAAGGTTGGGGTATAAAGAAATGGAAAACAGAAGAAATTTATGACTCAATATATCCTTGTACTGATAAAACATTGGTCTCATGACTTGAGAGTATTTAATTACTTGACAGTAATTGGATTTTCTCTTTTGGAAAATTTTATGGATGTTGCCCATCACTGAGACACTGGCAGTTAGTTATCCATAGATGTCTTGATTTGGGCAAATATATCTTTACACCTTTTAGTCATTTTGTCTTTGCTAAACTATAAAGTTTGTAGTGGTATCTCAAATGTCTGTGTGCAGAAGTCTTTTACACCTTCAGGCAAAATTTTTGGATAATGTCCAAGACAAAACCATGCTAACTCTCTTGTGGCATGGCACACATCTGGTCCTTGGTAAAAACAGATGGTTTATCCCAACAAACTCTGGAAGGGTGGGCCACCCAACGCAACTACTTTTCTATAACTTGAATGCCAAAGCTGCTAATCATCTCATTGCTCTTCCTCTACATGTCTCTATAAGAATCAACTACCAGAGAGGTTTGCAAAGGGAATTAATCAAACTCAATGAGTTCTTTCAAGGTTTCAGTTTGCTCTCTTCCTCTGGTGGGGAAATTGGAACTTAGACCAATACTTAACTTTGTTGGTAGATCCTGTTCTGCTCTCCAAATCTAGATACATTCAGACTTACATTGTGAGTAAATATGGCACAATTTGGAACAAATCTGGAACACTTTTAAGTCATCTTTTGAAAATCAACTTTTATAGCTTTACTTCTTACTTTGGAATATGACTTTCACTTTAGTGATTCCATAAATAGTGTCTTGCATGAATAACTGTTGTTAAATCCTTAAAGGATACTATCAATTGGGTAAATGTTTCCTTAATAATTGATTACTTATAATTAAGTAATTATAGAATGCTTTATACACTGCACATCAAGTGACTAAAAATCTTATCTTTTTGGGCCTAATTCTTGAGAAACAGACTCTTGGGTTGAGGTTAAATTTGCATTTTATTTTTTGAGGAAATGCTCTTAGGGTAAGCAGGATAAGCCAATAAGGAAATGTTAGTACTGAAAAGAAAACAGGAGGAAGTCAACCAAGGATAAGACCTCAAGCTAAGTCACGCCAAGGGTGGCATAAACCTAACCTCATAGAGGTACTATGGAGAGTAAGTTTAGCTACTGAGTTGAACTGACCTAAGGTAAAGAGCTGGGTCTTTGTACAAATATTATATGCTAGTTGGTTATAGGTTTAGGGTGGTTCCAGAGAGGGAAGATTATCCGATACTGTCTGAATTTCAGAGAATATAAGAAAAGTAGACATTAGTAGCTTCGGACCCCTCTCCTGAAAAACATACAAAAAAGGTAAAAAGATACCCCAGTGTATCTGAGTAGTACTACACTTGCCATGCAGGTATTTCTGACAGAACATGCATGGATATTAATTTTTTTCATTAAATCCCATTACCATGTTTGTCTATGTTTACAACATTTACTATTCTATATCTTATTACCTCATTTACATTTACTTAATGAAATTTCACTGCTATGGCGGCTGCCACAGATTAATTTTGGAAGGGAAAAAAACCAAACATGGATTCCAGTCCATTTATGAGAAGTGTCTTTTCCTATAAATACTGCCTATAGGAAGGAAGGAAAGATAGGAGGAGAGTGGGTCGAGGAGGGAGGGGGAATGAGAGAGGAAAAAGGGAAACCCTAAGAGGCTAGATCCCTTGACTTTATTCAAATCAAGTTACTGTAAAATCAATTTCAGAACAAGCTAGAATATCAATTATGCTAATTGTATTTAATTGCCTTACAAAGCACACATTATCAGTAAACAGTCTCTTGTTAAGCGAACACACATGACTAAATAAAATGCATTACTACTAAAGGGAAGATAACTTAAAATACAAAAATACAATCTTGAGAGTATATCACTTATTTCTAAGAGATACAGATCAGTGTTTTCTACTTCATTTACATAAGTTTTACTTAATCCCTTGTAGAACAAGCTTTTTTAAAAAATTCCATTGGATCACTTTGATTTTTATTTCTAAGCATTTTTTTTTAAAGCTTTATTTATTTTTGCATACAGAACGGGGGTACAGTCTAGAGATGCAGGGGAGTGAGAGGATTCACCAGAAAAAGAGTGGAGAGCAGAACAGGCAGATAAACAAAGTACACTGCTGAGGGGAGCAGTGGGCAGGTCAGAAGAGGTCTGCCGCACCATGTGGTCACCTCTGGGGCAGGGATGGAACTCATGCTGCAGTGGCTTTAGCTTCTTAGTGCAGTGCTTTAACCTGCTGCGCCACTAGGGAGGGCCCTATTTCTAAACATTTTTTTTTTTTTAATCATTCTTTAGCTATCGTGCATGAATGAGCTACTATTTGAAACTCCACACACTTTAAATTTAATTTACATTAAAGAATGTTTCTCATTCCTCTCATTTCATTCTTTGTATACAAAAGTCCAACAAATGCAAGATGTGACTAATGCTCATTTGTCACAAGTCAAACTGAGTTTCGTATAGTGATTTTCAAATTGTTTTTGTTTTCTTCAAATTTTGGGCTAAGGCCTAGAGTTCTCTCCACTGGTATACTCTTCTTTTTTTGTTATTTAATATTAATTTCCCATACATACAATATGAGTTCTATATTCTCCTCATACATATCCATTATTTCTCACAATTATTTCAATAATCTCACAAAGATATTTTCAGTTCTAGATTGTTATTAAAACAAATTGGTTTACTAAATTAGGAAAAAAAACCCCACACATATTGAATGAGTACTAGAGAAACAAGTGTCACATAAAAGACAAAGTTGCAAGTTGACAACAGAGCCAGCAACAATACAGTTGAGGAGGGGGAAGAAGTGGGGGAGGGGTTAAAAAAGGGGAAGGAAAAACACAAAAGACTGTGCTGATGGGTCACAAGTGCTATGGTGGTGGGAGAACTATGGGGACTACGTTTGTGGGGAAAAATCAAATACTATCCAAAAATTGCACATATATACATTGATGCATCGATCTCATGGCAATCAATTTAACACCACAGATAAAACAGTAGACTTTTATAAATATATTTATATATTTTGGGCTCTCCCTGGTGGTGCAACTGATTAAAGCATTGCATTATGAAGTTCTACAAAGCCACTGCAGCATGAGTTAGATCCCCTGCCAGGGAGCTGACCCCCATGACATGGCAGACCTCCTCTGACCTGCCTGCTGCTCTCCTCAGCAGTGCACTTGTCAATCTGCCTCCTGTTCTGCTCAGTGCTCTGTCTCTGGTGTCACCCACCACACCTCTGTCCTGTATCCCAGTTCTGTAAGCATAAATAGCCTTAAATATATTTATATCTATCTATCTATCTATCTATCTATCTATCTATCTATCTATCTATCTATCTATCTATCTATCTATCTGTATATATATTTATATATTTCTAAAACTGATTCAGGAACAAGCTTAAAACCTTAAAAGTTTAAGAACTGTAGTAGATAAAAAAAAAATATATTTTCTACCCCCTAATGAGTGAGAGTGCCAAAGCAGTTTTAAAGAAAATTTTAGCAAACATCCCAGAAAGGTATCATTTTCACCCTCTATAAAACATTTTGCAAGAAAAAAAATTAAAGCATGAGCATTATCCAACATTTACAAGTATTATAAAGCCTGATGTTAACTTTATTTCTCAAACAGAAAGAAAATCCATAAACAAGTGGACAGTATATAAATAATATTATTGGCCAGTCTTATCTGTAAACATAAATGTTCATAATAGAGTAAGGCATGATGCCAGCAATAATTCTATATTATCAAAATGAACTAATAGCATAAGAAAATGTAATTCATCATGTAACCTTTACTTTAGGCTTGTAACATAATGTAACACTAATATAAATCCAAGTATTATTACTAAAAATTAAATAAACTTTACTAGAAGTATTCTGGTGGAATATTTAACTCCTGCAATACACAAGCAGCTTAATTAGCCTTCACTTCAGTGTATCATACTTTTCTTATCTTTTTCTACTCATGCTGAGATGTGTAAAAATTTGGAGAAGCTTCCTGTGTTCTGTGGTCAGAGCAAAATAACAGTGTTATGAGTTGTGACCGTCACTGACTTAGTGAGTCACTGTTACTTATGGATGTTTAGCATATCCCTCAATTTGTTGAACTGGATACAATCCTGATAACAATCTTAACAGGTTTGTGAATGTGTGGGGTGTGTGTGTGTGTGAGAGATGTGAAAGAGGAATCAGGGAAATATATTACAAATTTTATATGCATATTGTTATATACAAAGTTTCCATTTTTTCTTTATTTTCATGAACTTTTGATGTCTTTTGTTCCATCCTAACTGATGAAAAGTGATAATCCAATATGGTTTTGGTTTACATTTCCATGGAAATCAATACTCAGATGTTGAATACCTTTTCCTATATAGATTGGTCATTTATCTATTTTCTTTGAAGAAACATCTATACAAGTCTTTTGTCTATTTTATAGTGTATTTTGTTAAAAATTATCTGAGTAGCATATATTTTACATATAAACTTCACATATTTTCTCTTCTTCACTGATTTTTTTATTCATTCTATTGATTCTTGCCTTCCATGAAAAACTTGATTCTATTTGTCAGTTTTTCTCTTTTTGTTTCAGTTTTTGCTATGTACCCAAATGAACAAAAATCAGCATTATGAAAAGGGATCTGTACTTCTCAAAATTATTCATGATAGCTATGTCGTGAAAATTACTTAAATGTTTATCAACATATCATAATAAAGAAAACAGGGTATGCATTACATATATATGTACACTCAAAATATTATTAATCCTTAAAGAAAATCCTTTCATTTTAGACAACATGGATGAACTTACAGAATTTTACTTTCAGTGAAATCATCCAAATCAAGTACTACATGATTCTATTTATCTGAGGAGGCTAAAATAAGCTCAGCTGTAGAAAACAGATTGGTGGTTTCAAGGGGTTAGAAGGAAGGGGAAATGAGGAATTGTTATTCAATTGGTATCAAGTTTCAGTTATACAAGATGAATTAATTTTAGTCGTTTGCAGTACATCATGTTGTCTGTAGTTAATACCACATTATTTACTTAAAAATTTGTCAGGAGAGATTATATGTGATATATTGTTACCATAAAGAAAAAAAATAAAAATAAAGAGACATAAAAAAAAAAAAACCTCTTATATGTGATGGATAGATCTATAACCTTGACTTTGGTGATGGTCCCATGAGTATGTGCAATTTTATCCATTAAATGTGTGAATGTGTGTGGTTTTTCTTTTCTTTTTTTATCTGATCATCTTTTAGAGCCACAAAAAAATTGAAAGGAAAGTGCAGAATATCCTTATGCCCTCTCCTCCCACACATGCAGGCCTTCTCCTGTTAACATCTCCTACACAAATAGTGTATTTGCTGCAATTGATGAACTTACACAGACACAGCATCATCTCCAAAAGTCAAAAGTTTACACTAGTGTTCATTCTTGATGCTGTGCATTCTATTACTTTGGACACTATACTTTGTATAGTAGCACATATCCATCATTATATAAGACAGTGTATTTTCACTGCCCCCAAATGTCTGTGTTCCACCTATTCATTCCACTCCTATCTATAACTTCTGGCAACCACTGCTCATTTTTGCCAATGTAAAATGATAGCCTATATTTAATTTCAAATTCATCTTATTCATAGGAATAAATTAAGTTTTACATATTAATATTATATCCTACAACCTTGTTATAAGTTTTTTAATTATTTTATTATTATCCTCTTTATTTTTGATGTTGTTTTGGGATTTTTGACATAGACAACCGAGTCATTCCAAGTTTTATTTCAAAAATAGTTCCTTTACTACTCTCTGCCAAAAACATTAAGATATTTTTCTGTTATTTAATGTGAAAAGTTGGTTGAGCAACTAATGGTTAATCTTTCAAAAATTTCAGGCTCCCTGCCCCCATGTATGAGTTCCCTTGGACTGAGTCCACCATACTGAAACTCTGAACTTGTCAATTACACATCAGGTTTTCCTAGCCCGGCACTGGTTCCCTGAGTGGTTTTCTCTGGGGAATGTCTTCTCAGGGAAGCCAGGATTCCCTAAATCTGCCTGTCTCTTTTGTCAGTTTTGGCGTTTGTGGTTTGTCTTGTCTCTCTACTTCTTTTAAAGATCTTAGAAAAGTGGCTGAATATTCAGTTCAGCCTTTTACAAGTATTTAGGATGCAGCTGCCACTTCTGGAATTCTTCCATATATAACTGAAAATTAAAAAAAAAATCCCTGTTCAGTATTTGTTTTGAATATATTATACCACAGAAAAGACATTAAAAAAATAAGTATACCTGTGATATGTGAAGTTTCTTCCTTCTTATGAGTTATAGTGTGACTCTGAAACTAAGATCATTACTAATAGTAGAGAACAGTAGATACTGTAATGTGACCACTAAATAAATCTCCAAAAAGATTTAGCATAAAGCTATCTATTTTCTCTTTAGAGTGTCTCATGTAACTGGGAACAAATAAGCTTGATTAATTTTTAAAGGACACATATGAGATATTCATAAGAACAGCATAGTTACAATAAAATATTAGAAGCATTACAATTAACAGAAAGATTTAACAAGGATGTATTATTATTCAAGATGTATTACTAACAATTGATATATTTCTAATAAATATGTATGGTTATTAATGAAATACAGATTCTAGTTAGTGCAATCAGATAAAAAGAAAAAGATAAAACTAGATATGTTTATGAAAAAGATTAAAGTGTCCACAGTAGTAGAATATTATCATGTAACTAAGGAAACTCAAACAAATACTCTATTATTTCAATAGTGGATTATTTAAGTGATTCTTGCTCAGGAAAATTCTAAGCAATGTACTCATATGTTAAAGCTAGTAAATACATTGAGCAGGATTGTGTGGTATAAAGTCAATATGCTGAATTACATTGCTGTATGAGCACAGACAATTAAGGAAAGAAATCCAAAGGAGAAATGTTCAATATATGAAAAATATGATTCTTAGGGATAGTTTAACAAGTTATATTTATAAATGCTCTATATTGAAAACTACAAGAAACTATAGAAAAGTATATTGAAGATGATTTTAATGAATAAGGGACTATTCCATATTAATGAATTAGAAAACAAAGGCCAATTTATCTAAATTGATTTAAGATTAAACACTGTCTCCTCATAATTATTATTGACATTTTTCCTCCCAGGCACTGGCAGGGTGATTGCTAAATTCATGAGTAATTGTAAAAATTAAAATAAACAAAGTAATATAAAAACTGAACTGGCGAATTTGTGGTTCTTGATTTCACCAATTCAGGAAACATGACATTAGTATAAGAATAAACAGAGCAATTAAAGGAAAAACAGACTGGTAATTATTCCAAACATATATGTCACTTTATTTTCTTTAAGGACTTCCAAGAATTTCAATTTGGAAAGAAAATTCTTTGAAAAATTTATTTTGAAAAACTATAGACCAGGGAGACAATAATTTTGATTCCCCACTTTTATCGTATTAAACATGAATTTAAGATTGATAATAAGCTTAATCAAAAAAGCTAAAGTTATGAAACTTTATCAA